>NW_012115522.1:1284346-1307204 GCF_000951035.1 Colobus angolensis palliatus
CGGAATCTAAAAATTTCACAAGCACCTCAAACGATTCCTATGCAAACTAAAGCAAAGCTTGAAAATCATTGTCTGAAAAAAGGTAGAATGTCAGTTTTCTTCACCAGTTTTCCAAGAGAACCCTAAATGCTAGTTAATGTCATATCCTTTAAATGTTCTCTATTGTTATGTAATAGCTAATTAGTGTTACCTTTCAGTTTTAATACTTCTTATACAGATGGTTTCCCATTCTCCAAAGTTAAATGGTAAAGATGAGAATGTGGATGAGAGGAAGGGAATTCTTACTTTTTGAGCAGGTGCTATATGCCTGGTGCTTTAGCATTCATCTCATTTAATCCTCTTCACAATTTTGTAAACTGGGAATTACTAACACTTACAGGTTGATTCAGAGAAAACTCAGAGAAAAAAAAATTTTTTTTGAGTCAGGGTCTCACTCTGTCACCCAGGCTGGAGTGCAGTGGTGTGATTTTGGCTCACTGCAACCTCTGCCTCCCAGGCTCAAGCTATCCTCCTGCCTCAGCCTCCCAAGTAGCGGGGACCACAGGTATGCACCACCTTGCCTGGCTAAATTTTTTTTTTTGTAGAGACAAGGTCTTCTTACGTTGCCTAGGCTGGTCTCGAACTCTTAAGCTAAAGCGATACACCCACCTCGGGCCTCCAAAAGTGCTGGGATTATAGGTGTTAGCCACCACACCCAGCCCCTCCTGTATACTTTTAAATAATCTCCAAATTATTTATAATACCTCATGCAATGTAAATACTATGTAAATAGTTGTTATACTGTATTGTTTACAGACACCAGAAAGTCAGTCACCAGAAAGACCATGTGATTAGAGTGTTAGAGGGTTGGAACTTTCAGCTCACCCACCAACTGACAGGAGAGGTGGGAGGAGGGCGGCTGGAGATTAAGCTCTATACACACTCTAGACAACAAGATTTCATGAGCTTCTAGGTTGCTGAATACAGGGAGGTGCTGGGAGGGTGGGGTGCCCAGCGAGGGCATGGAAGCCCCATGGCCGTAATTCTTATCTTTGCCCTATCCATCTCTTCATCTGGCTGTTCGCCTGTATCCTTTATAAATCCTTTATAATAACAGTGGTAAACATAAAGTATTTTCCTGGACTGAAGCCTGAAGTGGGGGCAGTCTTGAGGATAGTGGGCCCTTAACTTGAATTGAGTTATAGGACATCATGTTGATGTCCTTTAGAGTTAGTTGGTGTGTGGGAAAATACTCCCCCAGCTTCCCTTCCGGTCAGAGAACTGCTCTGTGTTGTGTGACAGTAAAAAGGAGAAAACAGTTTGTTTTTTCCTTTTACAGCCTCATCATTTAGCTCTCACCTCAAATGGTAATTTCTCAGAGAATCTTTCTGGGCTATCCTACTTATTATAGCACTACCTGTCATATTGCTCTGTTTTCTTCTTCAAGGTAGTTACTATTATTTGAGATGGAGTCTTGCTCTGTTGCTCAGGCTGGAGTGCAGTGATGCAATCATGGCTCACTGCAGCCTCAACCTCCAGGCCTCAAGTGATCCTCCTACCTCAGCCTCTTGAGTGTCTGGGACTACAGGCACATGCCACCACATCTGGCTATTTTTTTTTTTTTTTTTTTGAGACGGAGTCTCACTCTGTCGCCCACGCTAGAGTGCAGTGGCGCGATCTTGGCTCACTGCAAGCTCTGCCTCTCGGGTTCACGCCATTCTCTTGCCTCAGCCTCCCAAGTAGCTGGGACTACAGGTGCTCGCCACCACGCCCGGCTAATTTTCTGTATTTTTAGTAGAGAAGGGGTTTCACCGTGTTAGTCAAGATGGTATCGATCTCCTGACCTCATGATCTGGCAGCCTCAGCCTCCCAAAGTGCTAGGATTACAGGCGTGAGCCACCGTGCCTGGTGACATCTGGCTAATTTAAAACATTTTTTTTTGTAGAGATGGGGCCTTACTATGTTGCCCAGATTGGCCTCAAACTCCTGGTTTTGATCACTCCTCAAGTGATCATGCACCTTGGCTTCCCAGAGTGCTGAGATTACAGGTGTGAGCCACCGTGCCTGACCCAAGGCACTTACTTTTTTGCAATGACATAATTTGTTGGCTACCTCTCTCACTAGAATGTTTATTAGTACAACCTTTCATGTTTTGTTCATGACTGTCCAGAACTGTACATAGTGGTGTATGGTGAGAATCTCAAATAACAAAAATTCTGTTGTTAAGGTAATTAGTGATTTCTACATTGTAAAATTCAAAGACCAAATTTTGCTTCAAGCTTTCAGCAACAATGGACACTGTTGACCATTCTTTCTTTCTCTCAATTACCATATCCTATTTTCCTAGTTCTTCCTCCTTCTTCACCGGAGGTTACTTCTCAGATTCTTTCTAGAATCTTCTTCTGCTCAAGGTTCAAATGTTAGTGTTCCCATAGCCTGGGCCACCTCTTTTGTGGTATCTCATGAGATTCTCTCCTTATGTTACTGTATCTCTTCTCACATGTCTCAGTTCATTTTGTGTTGCTATAACAGAATACCTGAGACTGGTAAATTTATAAAGAATAGAGATTTATTTCTTACTGTTCTGGAGGCTGGGAAATCCTAAGTCCAGGGGCCTGCATCTGGTGGGGGACTTCTTGTTGTGTCATTTCACAGTGGTAGGCAAAAGAGAAAGTGAGCTGAACTCATCCCTTTTATCTGGAACCCACTCCCCAATAACTAACCCACTCCTGTGATAACAGCATTAAGAGCTCTGCCCTCATAACCTCATCACCTCTTAAAAGTCCCCCCTCTCGGCCGGGCGCGGTGGCTCAAGCCTGTAATCCCGGCACTTTGGGAGGCCCAGACGGGCGGATCACGAGGTCAGGAGATCGAGACCATCCTGGCTAACACGGTGAAACCCCGTCTCTACTAAAAATACAAAAAACTAGCCGGGCGAGGTGGCGGGCGCCTGTAGTCCCAGCTACTCCGGAGGCTGAGGCGGGAGAATGGCGTAAACCTGGGAGGCAGAGCTTGCAGTGAGCTGAGATACAGCCACTGCACTCCAGCCTGGGCGACAGAGCGAGACTCCGTCTCAAAAAAAAAAAAAAGAAAAAAGTCCCCCCTCTCAACACTATTGCTTTGGGGATTAAGTTTCCAACACATGAGCTTTGGGGGACACATTCAAACCATAGAATCCTGACATTAAATGCTACCTTTATATTTACAACATAACTACCAAATTTACCTTAGTTTTGAACTTCCGACTTTTACAGTATATCTGTTTATTTGACATGTTTACCTGGATGCCTAATAGTCACCTCAAACTTAAGAGAACAGAATTCTCTATGATCTCTATTTCAGTCCTTGGTCCCACCATTCCTTGGTTCCACGCCGAGGTCTCCCTGCTCTGCCACCTCTTATTCCACTCTTCCCCTAACTTACTTTGCTTCAGTTATGGCCTTGTTTGCCTCTCTCATCCCCCAAATTTTGTTTTATTCACTGCTGTATCCCCAATACTGATAACAGTGCCTGGTAGGTACTGTTAGGTACTAGTAGGTGCTCAATATAATAATCTGGTAAACATAAAGTGTTTTTTTGAGTTCTGTGAGCCATTCTAGCAAATTATGGAACTCAAGATGGGGGGTCATGAAAACCCTAATTTATTCGTTGAGAAGGAGTCTCTCTCCGTGGCCCAGGCGGAGTGGGGCAATCTTGGCTCACTGCAACTTCCGCCTCCTGGGTTCAAGCGATTCTCTTGCTTCAGCCTCCCGAATAGCTGGGATTACAGGTGCGTGCCACCACGCCCAGCTCTTTTTCCTATTTGTAGTAGAGATAGGGTTTTACTATGCTGGCTAGGCTGATCTTGAAGTCCTGACCTCAGGCGATCCACGTGCCTTGGCCTCCCAAAATGCTGGGATTATAGGCATGAGCCACCACGCCCAGTCTGGAAACCCTAATTTATAGCTGGTTGCTCAGAAGCACAGGTCACAACCTGAGACTTGTGATTGATGTCTGAAGTGGGGGCAGTCTTGTGGGACTGAACTCTTTATAGCATCTGACCGAATGACTCTTCCTCAAAACACAAAGCTAGGGCTTTTGCATCCACTCTCCCCCGGATGGGAAGATGAGTCCTCTGATCTTTGTAGGGCTAGTTCTTCCTCATGATTCAGGTCCCAAGCTTCAAAAATCACTTCCTCAGCAAGGCCCTCCCTGAAGTTGTGTCCCCAGGCTCCATTGTATCACCCTGTTTTTTCATCAATGTAGTTATCACTACCTATTATTTTTGTTGCTTAATTGGTACGTCGTTTGTCCCATTCCTTCCTTTTTTTTTTTTTTGACGGAGTCTTGCTCTGTCGCCCAGGCTGGAGTGCAGTGGCGCGATCTCGGCTCACTGCAAGCTCCGCCTGCGGGGTTCAAGCCATTCTCCTGTCTCAGCCTCCGAGTGGCTGGGACTACAGGAGCCCACCACCGCGCCCGGCTAATTTTTTGTATTTTTTTTAGTAGAAACATGGTCTCCATCTCCTGACCTCGTGATCTGCCCGCCTTGGCCTCCCAAAGTGCTGGGATTACAGGCGTGAGCCACCGCGCCCTCGGCCCATCTGTCCTATTCTATTTCAATGAGTACAGGGATCTTGTCTGTATCCTCCACGCCTAAAACAGTGCCTGGTGCATTAGGTATTCAACATATACTCATGGAATGAATGAATGAAAGAAAGAAAGAAAGAAAGAAACCCGGGCCTGCCAGACCTCAAAGTTCAGAGAACTGTTTTCTCTGGCTGGTTCTTCATTCAGACAATATTTTCTCCACCTGACATTTTATACAGTCTTCCGGCCTCCATGCGTAAGGAACCATGTAAAGGTTCTGGGCCTTGAAACCAGACAATAATATTTCCCCGCTACCTTTCGGCTGAATCTTCTCTGTATTTAGCAACAAGTCAAAGAACACTGACCATGCGCCAGGCGCTATGCTAAGTGCTGAACACACAGAGCTGAATAAAGCACAGAACTTCCCTTGGTACAGTTATTGAGGCTTTAATAATACATAATTTGACTACATTTCTTAGATTTCGCGTCGTGACGTTTTCAGCCTCTCAAACTGCAGCGCCTAGGCACAGAAGCTTCCCGAATCTCAGACCAGACACAACAAGGCAGCTCGCAGCCCTCGCCCCGCCCGCGGGCGCGTCCGCCTCCGCGTCCGCGTCAGGCCCTCGGCCCAGCCCACACCATGGCGCCGCGCCTCGAACCCGCCTCCTGACGCATCTCGCCTGGTCCTCGGCCCCGCCCACACCGCCTCGCCCCGCCCCAAACCGCGCTGCGCTCCAGGGGCGGGGCCAACGACGGCCACTCACGGCGCCCCACTGGCCGCGTCGGCAGTGACGTAGAGTTGGCGCACTGACCCATTGCGGCTGCGGCTGCGGCTGCGACTCTGCAGTTGGACAGTCCTTTCGCCGCCGCCAGAGGTTTCGGTGTCGCTGTGAAGCGTCGCGCGCGCTGCCGTACCCGGGTTCGGCCCGCAGGCGTCTGACAGCCCAGCGCCATTTTCATCGAGCGCCATGGCCGTAGCCTGCGGGCCGGGAGCGGCCGGGCGCTGCTTGCTTCTCGGCCTGCATTTGTTTCTGCTCACCGCTGGCCCTGCCCTGGGCTGGAACGACCCTGGTGAGTGCTGCCGGGGCCCTCAGGCGGTTCTCTCGCCCTTTTCCGCCGCCGTCAGCCGGTGCAGGCTTCCCTGCATTTCCGTGCGCCGTCTTCCCGGAGCCTAGGTGCCCGGATTCCCCATGTTTGGCCTCTTTGCTGTTCGTGCCCTCCCTGGTTCCGCTGCTCTTCACAGGCGTCCTGGTAGGCGGGTAGGGATGGCTCGAGTGGGCGGGGCGGGACGGCTGGGGATCCTTAACGTCCCCTTTCTCCCTGCCCCGGACTCCCGGAATTTGCCCACCGTCTTCTTTCTCATCTCTAAGTATGACTGGAGAGCTGGACACTCACCTGCGCATCTGCTTTGTTGTCATGGCTGTGTGATTGTGTGATGTCATCGTGGCCGGCTGTTGTCATGGCTGCCTGTTGCTGTCGCCGGCCGTTGCCTGCCACTCGCAGTCTCTGAGTCACTCTTAGTGGACAGGGCTGCAGACCTCGCAGGTCTGTTAGCAGAATCGCAGATTGCACTCTTTCTTTCTTTTTTTTTTTGAGTCGGAGTCTCACACTGTCGCCCCGGCTGGAGTGCAGTGGCGTGATCTCGGCTCACTGCAGCCTCCGCCTCCCAGTTTCGAGAGATTCTCCTGCCTCAGCCTCACCAGTAGCTGGGATTACAGGTGCCCGCCACTATGCCTGGCTAATTTTTTGTATTTTTAGTAGAGACGGGGTTTCACTATATAGGCCAGGCTGGTCTCGACCCCTGACCTCGTGATCCACCCGCCTCGTCCTCCCAAAGTGCTAGGATTACAGGCGTGAGCCACCGCGTTTTTATGAGAACCCCTTCCTCTTATTCTGACGATTGCAGTGAAGTAAGTCGCGCGGCACGAGCTCTTCCCTTTGGCTTTCACCGTAGAGAAGAATTTAAAAAATAATTTTCTGTCTTTTTTGTTTTGTTTTTTTGGTGGTGGCACATGCTAAGTGGATTCTAGGGAAGAGGTTCTTTTATGTCAGTACGGTATTAAAATTGTCTAAAGAATTTTCATGGGATCAGTAATATTCCGTGCAATTAATACGTATATGTCTATATACTTACATGCAGATTTTGACTTTTTTCATTTAATAAATGACGCATGCTGTTACATTGTAATTTTGTAAAAAAAAGGACATCATTTTTGGTTCGCGGAGTAAAGATGGCATGGAAAGCATATTGCCTTTGTGATTTGGTGATTGGAAATGCCTGCATTGTCGAATTTAAGCAACAGGTTTATTTCTGTAATAGCCTATTTTATTCTTACATGCTGAAATGAGAGAGAAGGTGCTATTTGCAAGCGCATCACGTTGAGTAGTCATTTGATGTGGACGTTTTATTATCAAAAAATAAAAAGCCACTTTGTATTTAAATGTCTGTACGTTTTTCTTTTGTATTTCTAGAAAGTTGTATGTGAGTGGGAGACTTGATCAGAATTACAGTTGAAAACCTAGAATGAAACATTAATTTGTTGAACTTTGAATCAATTGGTAAATAAATTTAAAAAGGAAGTTTACAGTTGAAGAGTCAGAAGAACTATAAAAACTATAAAAGAAGAACCAGATTTAAAGATGAACCACTTCCTCGTTTATCTACGCTGTAAAACTGTTGTTCTGGAACACAAAGCACCAAAATATTTTGCAGAGTAAACTCGATTGTTTTATGTAAATTCTTCCTCAAAGTTTACTTTAAGGAACTTTTTTATGAAGGTACTTCATTGGCACACTCTTTATTAAGTCTTTTAGTAAAGCATTAATCAGCTCCCTAATTTATCTTTTGTTTGACTTGGATGCCCTTTAGCTCAATTTGTCTGGAAAAAAAAATTAGCACCGTTCTAAAGAGATTACCAAAGAATTTTCAAAATTCTTTATTGAATGTAGTCTTAAGTTACTCTTCAGGGTATTGGGGATACAGCAGTGAACAAAACAGTGTCTTGCTTCCAAGGACTTTACCTCTATTGGGGAGAAATATCAATAAACAGATAAACATGTAAATAGCATGCTATATTGTGAAAATTGGTACGCACCGTGTATGATAAACAGGGTGAGGAGGACATGTTGTGCGGGCAGAAGTGGAGACTTAAAAAACGTACATTGGTCAGGGAAGTCACTGCTAGGGTGACATTTGACTGGAAACCTGAAGTGGAGAGGAGGAGTAAATGACCTGAAATTATATCTTTAAAGGGTCATTTGGGCTGCTCTGTGGAAAACAGACCGAAGAGGGTAGGAGGGAAGCAGGTAAACCAGTGAATTAATATATATTGGTATCTATTTTAATATTGTACAGTAAGTTCTTAGAGTGGTGACCGCTTGGACCAGGGGAGGAGCAGTGGAGTTGGTTAGAGTAGCTGGGTTCTCTTGTCACCTGTTTGGAAGGTGGAGCTAACATGATCTTCTGAAGGATTAGATGTAAGAGTGAGAGGAGAGAAGATGAAGAGAAAGCCAAGGTTTTTGGCTTGAGCAACTAGAAGCGTGAAGTTACCATTTCCTGAGATGTGGAAGAATGTGGGATGATCAGGTTTAGAAGAGTTTGGTTTTGTTTATCTTGTTTGAGACCTGCCATGGATTTTGATTTATGAGTCTGGAGTTCAGGGAGCTCCTGTGTCCCTTGACTGATGTAAATACTGGGGTGTGGGTATTAGAATTTTGTTCTGGGACCTTAAGAATCTCTAGGGAAGAAAGATGCTATAGGATTATGGAAATGCTATTCCATCTTAAAACTTTCAGTAATGTTTATCATACCTGATCATGTGTTATGCTTCAGGTACTCTGCCAGATAATAAATTACATCTAAGCCTCACAACACATTTCAAGGTTGATAGCATTTTAAATTTTGTAGGTGAGGAAACTTCTACACAGGTAAATTAAGTGCCTTGGCCAAAGACATAGCCAGTTAGTGACACCAACTTAGTTCAGTGTTCTTTGCATTTTTGCAACTCTGTTACAATAAATTCAATTTATTATTAACACAGTCTGATTTTGCTAAACCATTGAACATTTTCATTGTTTTATTTTTTATTTATGAGGAAGTAGTAGCTTGTGTTTAATGTAGCATAGTTTATTTTAATATAGTTTTTGGAAATTTTAGATCCTTAGCCCATGTGGAATTAAGTTTTTATATAGCTTTAGGTGGATTTTCTTGTGGCTGCATAGTCAATTATGCCACTGCTACGTATTAAAGAAGACATCTTTTATCCACTAAATTAAAAAGACCACTTCATCTTACTGAATTCCCACATGTATCTCGATTTATTTCTGATCTTTCTTTTGTTTCACAATTTCCTTGTCTCTGTTCCAATTCCCTACTAGTTTGATTATAATCTTTTTTTTTTTTTTTTTTGAGATGGAGTTTCACTCATGTCGCCCAGGCTGGAGTGCAGTAGCAGCAATCTCGGCTCACTGCAACCTCCGCCTCCTGGATTCAAGTGATTCTCCTGCCTCAGCCTCCCAAGTAGCTGGGACTACAGGCGTGTGCCACCATGTCCAGCTAATTTTTGTAGACAGGGTTTCACCATGTTGGCCAGGCTGATCTCGAACTCCTAACCTCAGGTGATCTGCCCTCCTTGGCCTCCCAAAGTGTTGAGATTACAGGCATGAGCCACCATGCCTGACCGATGATGATAATTTTATAGTAACCTTTACTATCTGGTAAGCTATGTGTTCTTTTTTTTAAAAAAACATTGTTCACAGAACCTTTAACATAATTTCTTTCCCCCAAAAACCCTAGTGGGTTCCTGGTTGGAAGTATATTTAGGTCTCTTGATATATATATTTTCTTACATAGATAGGGTATTGACCTTAAGTTTATTGGATTGATTAGATTCATATTAAATACTTGTGGGAAATACATCATAGGGTATGTTGTAATGTCAGTGTGTTCTACCATTAGCAAAGCGATGGTTGGCAAACCCAGCCAGACTTTTTCCTTTAGAGTTTTTGAATACATTTCTCCATTTTCTTTTTCTATCCTGTTGAGATATCTGAAGCTTTTCTAAGTCTTATCTTTTCTATATGGCTTGTTTTCCCCCTATTCTTCTGGCAATTAGTAGAATCTTTTTTCGTCTAGAGTGTTCTAAAATTCACTTTTTGTGTGCCTCTGTGTGGTCTGTTTCTCAGGCCTGGGTTTTTGTTGGGCCTTTTCAGTATGACAACTTAAGTCCTTCTGTGTGGGAGTTTCGCTTGAATTACAGCCTGGAGTTTGTCTAATCAGATTCCTTTGTTCATTCTTTCTGAAACCGTTGTTGGATTTTTGGACTTTCTGAACTGGTCCTGAACTGGTAATTTTCTTTTTTTTTTTTTCTCTCCTGTCTGTTTTCTTTTCTTTTTTTGAGACGGAGTCTAACTCTCTAACTCTGTCCCCCAGGCTGGAGTGCAGTGACGCCATCTCGGCTCACTGCAACCTCTGCTTCCCGGGTTCAAGCGATCCTCCTGCCTCAGCCTCCTGGGTAGCTGGGATTACAGGTGCCCGCCACCACACCTGGCTAATTTTTGTATTTTTAATAGAGACGAGGTTTCACCATGTTGGCCACGCTGGTCTCGAACTCCTGACCTTGTGATCCGCCCATCTCGGCCACCCAAAGTGCTGGGATTACATGCATGAGCCACCGTGCCTGGCCTTTCCCTCCTACTTTCTTGTCTTTTTGCTCTACTTTCTTTTTTCTTTTTCTTCTCTTTTCTTTTTTTTTTTTCGGATGGAGCCTTGCTCTGTCACCAGGCTGGAGTGCAGTGGCATGATCTCGGCTCACTGCAACCTCTGCCTCCTGGATTCAAGCAATTTTCCTGCCTCAGCCCCCCCGAGTAGCTGGGACTACAGGTACATGCCACCATGCCCAGCTAATGTTTGTAGTTTTAGTAGAGCCAGGGTTTCACTGTGTTGGCCAGGATGGTCCTGATCTCTTGACCACGTGATCCGCCCGCCTCAGCCTCCCAAAGTGCTAGGATTACAGGCATGAGCCACCGCGCACGGTGTCTTTTTGCTCTACTTGCTAGAAGATTTTCTTCTAACAGTTCTGTTGTATGTATGTATGTATTTATTTATTTCTGTTTTGAGACAGGGTCTCACTCTATCACCCAGGCTGGAGTGCATGGCTCACTGCAGCCTCGACTTCCCCAGGCTCAGGTGATTCTCTCACCTCAGCCTCCTGAGTAGCTGGTACTGCAGGTGTGTGCCACCACACCTGGCTAATGTTACAATTTTTTTGTAGAGACAGGGTTTTGCCATGTTGCTTAGGCTGATCTTAAACTCTTGGGCGCTAGTGATCTGCCTGTCTTGGCCTCCCAAAGTGCTGGGATTACAGGCATGAGCCACTGCACCTGGCAGTTCTGTTGTTTTTAATCTTAGCTGTCCTGTTTTTAATTTCCAGAAGCTCTTGTTTTTTCTCTGAGTATTGCTTTTAAAAATGGTTGTTTTATTAATGCAGTCTTTTTCTCTTATCTCTCTGAGGATATTAGAGTGTTTTTTAAAAAGTTTTCTTCTTCTGCATGGTCTCTTTTTTCCTCCTGCTTCCTTTTGTTGTTGTTCTGTTCTGTCCTGGTTGCTATATTTCATGTTAGGGGCTGTTTTGTCTGTTTAATGTTACTGTAACACAATACCACAGACTGGGAAATTTATTAAAAAACTACATTCATTTCTCACAGTTCTGGAGGCTGAGAAGTTCAATATTAAGGTGCTGGCATCTAGTGAGGGCCTTCTTGCTGTGTCATGCCATGATGGAAGGCAGAAAAGGGAGAGAGTGAAAGAGGGGAAAGGGGCCTAACTCATCCTTTTATCAGGAGTCCACTGCTGCGATAACCCAGTCCTGCAAGAGCAGCATTCATCTATTCATGAGGGCAGAGCCCGCTTAAAGGTCCCATCTTTGAACACGGTTGCATTGGGGATTAAGTTTTCAACACGTGAACTTTGGGGGACACATTCAAACCACAGCAGGGACTTTTGTCGTATTTTTAGTAATCCTTGGCTCCCTGCTCATGGTTAACCCTGGGGAACCAAAAAGCTCATCGGAAGCTATCAGTGTGCAATTGCAGTTTTGATTTTGAACTTCACAATAGGGTTACCTAGGTTGCTCTTTTTTTGGAGGAAGTTCCTGATGCCACTGTATTTAGGTACTTCTTCTTGGTTAGATTACCAAGGGAATAGTCATCCAGTCTCCAACAGAGGACAAGGGGATGGCTGTTAGCATTTTGTGCACCATGTGGGAAAGGAGAACTGTGATTTCATCTGTCAGAGTGCACACAGTCACTTGGGTTCCCTGTTTGGTTGTTTTTGTACCCATGCCTTCTATTTTGCCAGATGGTCCCCAATGCAAATCTCTTCAGTTTTATCCTCTCCAGAGAATACATATCCAGACAGTTTCCTTAGTGGGGAAGAGGGAGTTAGAACAGTGTGGAGTTGGGGAGAGGATCTGGGGATATGGCTTGTTCTCAAGTAGCTTTCACACTGTAGTGTATATTTCAGGCATCTCTCATTCCAGAGCTGCCATTTCCCATCTTTTGTTTTGTTTTGCCTTTTTTTTTGGGATTCTGTTATGTACATCAAGTTGATTCTCAGTTTCCCCCCTTTGCTGTTCTGGCATTTGACTTTCACTTGGGTCTAGTCACCTACCATTAGTCCATTTGCTTTCTCCTTCCAAAATTCTTCTGTCATCTCCTCTTTGGTTTTACCTGACCACAGTCATTCACATCATTAAAACAATGTATTTATTACAGTTTTAGTAGAATTTTGGGAGGCTGCAAATTCTGCTAATTTGACAGGTTGAATATAGGGAATTGGGTACTCACAAAATGATAGAAAGTCATGCCTATTACATCTGCCACACTGAAAAATAGGTTGCTCATGTCAAGCCGCTTGACAGCCAGGAAGCTGATTAGAGGATGCTATCAGTTTGAAAACCCACGGTCTCCATGCCTGTGTTTGCTAGCTGAAGGACAGAGCACTGTATAAGTCTAGGGTCTGCTTTCCGGATTTTGCTCTAGTCCCTCTGGTTGGCAGAACTGAAATTGCTTTTGTCAACTACAGCTGCAAGAGGTTTTGGGATTCCTTTTGCTTTGCAGGAAGGCACACCTGTTTGAGGGTGAAGTGGATCTTGACTGAGCCAATCCACAGCATCTTCCATCAATAATCCACAACATGATAAATAGGAAGATTTTGTCCTTATTTTGCAATACATAGAAATTCTTTTTTTTTTTTTGAGATGGGGTTTCATTCTTGTTGCCCAGGCTAGAGTACAATGGATCTTGGCTCCCTGCAACCTCCTCCTCCCAGGTTCAAGCAATTCTCCTGCCTCAGCCTCCCAAGTAGTTGGGATTACAGGAATGCACTACCACTCCCGGCTAATTTTGTGTTTTTAGTAGAGATGGAGTTTTGCCATGTTGGCCAGGCTGGTCTCAAACTCCTGACCTCAGGTGATCTATCTGCCTTGGCCTCCCAAAGTGCTGGGATTACAGGTGTGAGCCACCATGCCTGACCTAGAAATTCATTTTTGTACATGAATGCCAGACATAATTTTATTGTTTTGACTCCTCCTTTCAAAGTCTCTTGTCAGTATGTTTTAAATTTTTTAGTTTGTGAAATAGTTTAAATAGTTTTGATTTTTAAAATTGTGAAATATCTAAAGTATTTAAACATACAGAAGTGTACAGTGAACATACATGTAGTCATCACCCAGTGTTATTGAATCATCACATTGTACCATATTTGCTACAAATCCCCCACTCCCAGTAATAAAACATTAGGAATAGAGATAAACTCTCTTTCCTTTCTCTCTCCCTAGACTAGATACTTACTTGAATTTGGTGTTTAATCCTTCCCATATGTGTTTTCATGTTGTTGTTATATACATATATAGACATTAACAGTATGTAGTATTGTTTCGCCTTTTTTAAAGGTTTATGTAAAGCTATCATACAAAACATTCTGCAACTTGTATTTTGTTTAAAATGTTTTTGCCATTTATCTAGTTTGATACATGAATTCTAGTTCATTCATTTTAACTGCTGTGGAATATTCCACTGTAATAGATCAGAATATGTTAATCTCTTCACCTGTTGATGGACGTTTAAATCATTAAATGTGCTTCAGGAACATGCTTATATTTTTGTCATTTTAATTAACCACTACTATTATTACACAGTAGTACAATGTTTCAGGTTAGTGAACTTTTTGTTCTTTTGATTTAGCAAAAATGATATACAACTTGTGCTGTAGAAGCATCTGGCATGAAATGCAGGGAGATCTTAAAAGTGTGACCTGAATTTTGTGCAGAAGGCCTGAATGTTGTTGGGATAGCTTTGAGAGATGGATTCATCCTCTCTTAGCCATTCTCAGAAGGCAAGAAAGGCATTTCCTATGACGAGAGTTTTGTTAGGATGAACCTTTCTTTCTCTGACATGATATTTACTTTGTGTTCTTCTGTTTTCTTGCTATTTCAGACAGAATGTTGCTGCGGGATGTAAAAGCTCTTACCCTCCACTATGACCGCTATACCACCTCCCGCAGGCTGGATCCCATCCCACAGTTGAAATGTGTTGGAGGCACAGCTGGTTGTGATTCTTACACCCCAAAAGTCATACAGTGTCAGAACAAAGGCTGGGATGGGTATGATGTACAGGTAATATCCACTACAGTGATGGCAGTCTAAATGGGGGTTTTTATTCAGTAAATTGTTTATTGGGACATTATTCAGTATTTTGAGGGAGCACATACAGAAATCTCAGATCAGCCTAAAATATGTAAGTAAATCAGTCCCTCTTCCTGTGGAAGAAATGGCCTCCAAAAGAAATGCACCGATTTTAAAGCCTGAAAATACTTATTGTAGTTTTTGTACCATCATCTCCTTCTAAGATACTTGTAAATTTTCACAACTTTTTATATACTTGATGGTGAGGGATAGGGGATCTCTTGTGGTTGTCATTTTCCTGTCATTCCTCAAAGAATACCAACCTACCCTTAAGACAAAGTTGAGATAATTAGGAATTATAGATCGTAAATAGTAGGGGTTCATATATCTCTGTTGTGCTTCTAGCACTTGATTTTAAAATTGTCTTATAACTGAGGGTGGTTACTTTTGAATGGAAGCATTTCAGCAGGTTTCATTTATTGTCTTTGGGACACTGGTATTTTGTATACGAGCAGAGCATCTCCTTGAAGTTCCAAAACTGAATATGCTTTAAATATAGGTTTTGTTAAATGAATTCAGTTTAAATCACTAGTTACATATTTCTACTTTGTATTCTGACTGCTTTCAAAAGGGATTTATGACGACTGGTCACAAGGCAAGAAACTTGTGTTGACGATTTCCCCTCTCCATCAGAATGATATTCTTGTTTGATAAAACCTTTATGCATAGTCTTTGCAATTCAGAGAGGAAGTTGATGTGTACTGGGTGATACTTACTTCACAATATTTTCCCCCATTACTGCTAAGTTGAATCATAGAATCCTCTGGGTTATAGCGGAAGTCTCACTCGCACTTGACTTACGACTTTTACAGTCTTGATGGGAAAAAAAGGCAGTAATGGTGATGTCATTCATTAAACATGTATTAATTGCAATATAAAAAAATGGATAAGGTAGAATGAAGAAACTCTCTTAGTAGTAGAAGAGGTAAGACAAGTACTCAGATTACATGTAGGTCCCAACACAACATTATAAAGTCACGTCTAGTTGGAGTCATTGGGATTTAAAGGATGAGGTATTTGTGCTGTGTTAGGAAGGAATGATAACATTTTTAGAGAGGAAGGGCTAGAGAAGGGAATAGCATGAGCAAAGGAGTGTTGAGCATATCATACATTGGCTTATGTTTAGTAGCTGGAGAGAGGCCATTTAGTAGCAGGAGAGAAACTCCTTCTATTCCAAGAGTTGAAATTTAAATACAGTACTTAGAAGCTACTTATAGTACGCACGATTAAGGAAGTGGTAGTTAACATGAAATACCAATATAAGTTTAGCTTGTTTTATTTACCTAGGTCAGCAAACTTATAAATCTTCCTCCAAATAAAATTATTTTAAAAACAGTGTAGTAACAGCAACAGCAACAAAAGAAAAGCTGCATCTTACCCAAATGAAAAACTTTTGACCGTCAAAGGACATCATCAAGATAATGAAAAGACAGCCTACAGAATGGGAGGAAGCTTAACAAATCATAGTTGGTGAGGGATGTGTATTAAGAATATAAAATAACTCTTACAACTCAATAAGAAAACAACCAAGTTAAAAATGGCAGAGCCTCTGAATAGACATTTCTGCAAGGAAGATACATAAGTAACAAATAAGCACATGAAAAATGTTCCTTATTAGCCATCGGAGAAATGCAAATCAAAGCCACATTAAGATACCATTTCACACTCAGTAGGATGGCTATAATAAAAAAGATAACAAGGCTGGTGAGGATGTCGAGAAAATGAAACCCTTATACACTGCTGTTGGGAATGTAAAATGGTCCCGCTGCTTTGGAAAATTGGCATTTCCTCAAAAGTTTAAACATAGAGTTACCATGTATGTCTCAGTCATTCCACTCCAAGGTATACACCCAAGAGAATTGAAAACACATGTCCACACAGAAACTTGCATACAAATGTACATAGCAGCATTATTCATAATAGCCAAAAAGTAGAAACAATTCAAATGTCCATTACTAATGAATGATAAATAAAATGTGGTATATCCATGCAAAGAAATATTATGTAGCATATGTACCAATACATGCTACAATGTGGATGAATCTTGAAAATGTTATGCTAAGTGAAAGAAGCCAGTCACAAAAGACCACATATTGTAGTATTACATTCCTGTGAACTGTCCAGTTAGGGAAATCCATATAGACAGAAAGTTGGTTGGGAGGGGTGCAGAGGGCAGAATGGAGAGTGACTGCTAATGGGTACAAGATTTCTTTGGGGTGACGAAAATATTCTAAAATTGATTGTGGTGATGGTAGCACAACTGTGAATATACTAAAAACCATTGAAATGGGTGAATTGTATGGTATGTGTGAATTATATTTCAATAAGGCTGTTATAAATGAAATAAAATAGTGTGTCTGAACTTTGAAAGCGGAAAATCATTTCTACAAAAATTTGCAGAAGGGCAACAGAACCAATTAAATCTACTTTAGCTTGTATCTTTTTTTTTTCTTTCTTTGAGACAGAGTCTCCCTCTGTCACCCAGTCTGGAGTACGGTGACATGATTTTGGCTCACTGCAACCTCTGCCTCTGGGTTCAAGTCATTCTCCTGCCTCAGCCTCTATTTTTGAAGTAGCTGGAATTATAGGCATGCGCTACCATGCCCAGCTCATTTTTGTATTTTTAGTAGAGACAGGGTTTTGCCATTTTGGCCAGGCTGCTCTCAAACTCCTGACCTCAGGGTGATCCACGCGCCTTGGCCTCCCAGAGTGCTGGGATTACAAGCATGAACCACTGCACCCAGCCTTTAGCTTGTATCTTAAGAGTTAAAGAAGCATATTGCATTTTCACCACAAAATATAGAATATAGACCAAACTTGGGCATATTTTTTTTTAAGGTGGACATTTTTGGGGCTAGCTGGGTTCTTTTTGCATTTTTCTAAATATCTTTAAAAAATACAAGACAATTACATAGAATTGGACCCTGGAAAGTTAGTCCGTGGTTTTATAAAATTTGCGTAGAAAGGTTTTTTTCTCAGAGGGTTATGTAATATCTCTGTTGCTTTGTGTAGCTACCAGATGTTCATATATGATGCTGTTTTGAACCTTAGCATCTTTTAAGAAATCTGTATTTTTAAATAAAGCTTCTTGAACAGTGGCAAAAAGTTGACGTTTTGGCAGTTTGCTTAAATTGTATAAATTATGGAATACTTAATATATTCAGATGGATATATAACATGTATATGTAAAGAATGAAGAATAGTGATAAAGTGAATACTCCTGTACGCACTATCCAGCATAAGAAGTAGAACGCAGATACCACCATTATCTTTGAAGCCCCTCATTTTCCCTCCCTTCTAGACACGAATACTTACCGTCGTGAATTTTGCGGATCATTCCCTTGCTTCATTTTGCAATTTTATGACGGATATATAGCCCAAGTAACATTTTTTTTTTTTTTTTGAGACGGAATCTTGCTCTATCGCCCAGGCTAGAGTGCAGTGGCACGATCTCAGTTCACTGCAACCTCCGCCTCCCGGGTTCAAGCGATTCTCCTGCCTCAGCCTCCTTAGTAGCTGGGATTATAGGCACCTGCCACTGTGCCCGGCTAATTTTTGTATTTTTAGTAGAGATGGGGTTTCACCATCTTGGCCAGGCGGGTCTCGAACTCCTAACCTCATGATCCACCCACCTCAGCCTCCCAAAGTGCTGAGATTACAGGTGTGACCCACCGTGCCTGGCCCCCAAGCAACATATATTAAATGAAAAAAAGTTTGTTTCTAATAGTCTGTTTCTGTTTTTCTTCACAGTGGGAATGTAAGACCGACTTAGATATTGCGTACAAATTTGGAAAAACTGTGGTGAGCTGTGAAGGCTATGAGTCCTCTGAAGACCAGTATGTACTAAGAGGGTCTTGTGGCTTGGAGTACAATTTAGATTATACGGATCTTGGCCTGCAGAAACTGAAGGAGTCTGGAAAGCAGCACAGCTTTGCCTCTTTCTCTGATTATTATTATAAGTGGTACTCGGCGGATTCCTGTAACATGGGTGGATTGATTACCATTGTGGTGCTCCTTGGGATCGCCTTTGTAGTCTATAAGCTGTTCCTGAGTGATGGGCAGTATTCTCCTCCACCGTATTCTGAGTATCCTCCATTTTCCCACCGTTACCAGAGATTCACCAACTCAGCAGGACCTCCTCCCCCAGGCTTTAAGTCTGAGTTCACAGGTATGTTTCCCTCGCAGTGGCCATAAATAGGGTGGGTGTGAGGTTAGTGCATCCTGTGCTTGGTTCTGAAATAGAAAATCATTGCATTGGGAAACCAAAGATTTGTCTTCTCATTTTGTTTTTTACTTTCAACTTCTTTTACCTCTTCTGTTCTGCTCTCTCCCAAGGTATATTGTGATCGCTATGTTAAGAATGCCTGATTGGCCAGGCACCATGGCTCATGCCTGTAATCCCAGCACTTTGGGAGGCCGGGGTGGGCAGATCACTTGAGGTCGGGAGTTTGAGACCAGCCTGACCAAGATGGTAAAATCCCATCTCTTAATAAAAATACAAAAATTAGCCAGGTTTTGTGGCGGGCACCTGTAATTCCAGCTTCTTGGGAGACTGAGGCATGAGAATCACTTGAATCCGGGAGGTGGAGGTTACAGTGAGCCGAGATCATACCAGTGCGCTCCAGCCTGAGTGACAGAGCGAGACCCTGTCTCAAAAAAAAAAAAAAAAAGCCTGATTAAATTATAAGTACTCTTAATCAGAGAAACTTGATCAACTTTGCTAATAATCATTTGCCCTGAACCCTGTCTCACACTATACATAAAAATTAATTCTTTAAGTAGTATAATTCTCAACGTAAAAGGCAAAACAATTAAGTTTCCAGGATAAAACATAGGAGAATATTTGTTTTGACCTTAGGATGGGTGAAGATTTCTTAAACAGAATATAAAAAGTAGTGGCCACAAAAGAAAACATGGGTAAATTAGACTTTATTTAAATTAAGAACATCTAATCATCAAAAGGCACTATTAGGAGAGTGAAAAGGCAAGCCATAGACTGGGAAAAATTTACAAAACATATTTCCGGCATATATATGTGTCTAGAACATAAAATGAACTCCCATAAATCTGAGCAACAGGCAGACAAGTCCTCCAAAGAGGACTTGAATGGCCATTTTATAATAAGAGAAGACATCTACTTCACCAGTCCCCAGCCTTTTTGGCACCAGGGACCAATTTTGTGGAAGACAGTATTACCACGGACTAGAGGGGTTGGGTTGGGGTGGGATGGGGCGGGGAGGGAAGGTTTTGGGATGATTCAAGCATATTATGTTTATTGTGTACTTTATTTCTGTTGTTATTACATTGTAATATATAATGAAATAATTAACAACTCACTGTAATGTAGAATCAGTGGGAGCCCTGAGCTTGTTTTCCTGCAACTAGACAGTCCCATCTGGGGGTGATGGGAGACAGTGACAGATCATCAGGCATTAGATTCTCATAAGGAGTGCGCAACCTAGATTCCTCGCATGTGCAGTTCGCGGTAGGGTTTGTGCTCCTATGAGAATCGAATACTGCTGCTGATCTGACAGGAGGCCGAGCTCAGGTAGTAATGCAAGTGATGGGGAGTGGCTGTAAATACAGATGAAGCTTCAGTTGCTTGCCTGCCACTCACCTCCTGCTGTGTGGCCCAGTTCCTAACAGGCCACTGACCAGTGCTGGGGTCCCAACCCATGATCTACATGGTCAATAAAAATAAGCAAAGGTGCTTAGCATCATTAGTCTTCAGAGAAATGCAGATGAAAACCACAGGGAGATTATTTTTAGCCACCAGATAACCACCATAATGACTAATGTTAAAAAGACAAGAGTACCAAGTGTGAGCAAGGATGTAGAGTGACTGGAACTTTCATACTTTGCTGGTAGGAGTTAAAATGGTAAAACAACCCAAGCATATGCCTACCCATTTCTATTCCTACATAAGTACCTGGGAGAAGTGAGCGCATGGTGCACCAAGAAAGATACACAGGAGTGTTCATAGCAGTTTTGTTTATAACAGCCAAAAAATGGAGGTAGAATTTTATAGCAAGACCCTCCCCAGTCCTAAAGTCTATCCCTCTCCTCCCATATCTATGGGAAATGCTCTCCTTCATCATAAACCAGTATTTTACAAATACCTCTTTGAATACAACTTGTTAATAACTTGATGCCTTAGTATTATTAATAGTTCAGTACAGATGAAATAATTGAAGTGTTATATTGGTTATATTATCTTTGCTTTTGTAGACTATGTCATGTTTAAGTGAGGATACATAATAAATCATTTTTATTTTAAGGACCACAGAATACTGGCCATGGTGCAACTTCTGGTTTTGGCAATGCTTTTACAGGACAACAGTATGAAAATTCAGGACCAGGGTTCTGGACTGGCTTGGGAACTGGTGGAATCCTAGGATATTTGTTTGGCAGCAATAGGTAAGCTTTTTGCATTTATCTCTCTTGCTCTTTAATTCAAGAGACTTCTGCTTACAATTTAACTGCATTTAGTTTCGCTAAGGAAAACAAATTCTGGTGACATTAACCTATTAAATAAGATTCTCTGGGAAGGGGGAAGGTACACTATATGTGTTTTGATCAGTATTGTATATGTTATTTTCTTTCATTGTGTTTCTTCCTGTGTCACCCTCATAGATATTATAAGATAAGAAAAAGACTGTTTAGTTGACATCTGAGAAAATGAGAAGGCAGGAAAGAATACAGTATTTGGGGAACAGGTAGTCTGGTTTGGTAGGAGAATGATAAAAGTAAGGCTGGAAAGAGCTTGGGGCCAGATTTTGGAATATGAAGTATTAATGGTAGTTTAAGCTTAGATTTTATTTGAGTACAAATTCAGAAAGAAAGAGCATTGACTCCCTGTCATTTTCCCCCATAGCAGTGACCATAATAATGGCAGAAATATGAAACAGTTTTTATTTCATGTTAATTCTGATATACCAGAACATTCAGAAAAAAATACCTGATAAAGGTATTTTTTTTCCGACAGTTTAGGAACAGGAAGGTATTTAAAAATTATAGCCACAAGAAAAAAATGCCTAACCTACTTTTATGCCTTTAAAGAGCGGCAACACCCTTCTCCGACTCGTGGTACTACCCGTCCTATCCTCCCTCCTACCCTGGCACATGGAATAGAGCTTACTCACCCCTTCGTGGAGGCTTGGGCAGCTATTCGGCATGTTCAAATTCAGACACGAAAACCAGAACTGCGTCAGGTAAGAGCAAAAGATACAAGTTCATTTTAACCTAGGAGTAAAGTACAGAAATAGTTTTGGAACTTTAGAAGATGATTATCTATTTAGCCACGATGGTTTTATTTGGTGTGTACCTACCAAAAATATTAATAGCACAATTAACTGAGATCCCACTTCTAAACATTCTTTAAAAATCAAACAGGGATTTGATTTGGCCTTAGCTCTACCATAGACCAAGGTTTTAACTTGAACCTTACTGGATGCTAGCTTCCACATATATTTAATTCTGTGATCTCTAGAGATCCTTTAAGTTCTAAACTAGACTTTTCTAAGTAGAAGCTTAAACTTAAAATTCAGTAATATTCAAAAAAGATATTGAGGTATATTTTAATTTTCAAAAATATAATGTTTACTGGAATGCTGAGAGAATATTTTGTAAAAAGCAAAGATATATATAAAAAAGGAATAACTGGATTAAACATCAAATCTAATTGGCAGAAAATGGGAGCTGCTGGGTAAGGAGGCCATGAGAGATTGCTGTGGAGTAGATTTGTCTTTCAGGAGAAAGAAGTTATAGAACAGTGATTAATTCTTGAAATTGATAGAAAAATACATTTAAATGTGTTTTAAAATGTGAGTAGAATTCTCATAATGCTGGTTTGGATATACATTGATACATTCAATTAAAGGAACTGGTACTACCTCCTAAAATTGAACCTGTGCATACCTAGGACATAGCAGTTTTGCTCTCAGATATATAGCGATAGAAATGCATACACTTGTATGCTGGCAGATAAGCACAAGACTGTTTATAGCATCCCTATTCATAAATGCCCAAAACTGGAAACAGCCCATGTATCCATCAGCAGTAAAATGGATGAATAAATTGAGTTATGTTTGCTGTATTGCAGTGGGTTACTGTGCAACTAAGAAAATAAGCAGTTGTGTGCAATAACATGGATAGATCTGCCAAATATGAAGAAGCCAGACACAAAAGAATATATACACTATGATGATAGCAGTTATATTTTATAAAATACACATGCAAAAACAGGCAAAACTGATCTGTGGTGTTAGAGTATGAGATAGTGTGTACTTCTGGGGAGAAAAAAAGGAGTTGGGAGAATATATAAAAATATGACTAGGTAAGGCCAGGCGCGGTGGCTCACACCTATAATTCCAGCACTTTGGGAGGCTGAGGGGTGGATCACCTGAGGTCAGGAGTTCGAGACATCAGCCTACCCAACAGGGTGAAATCCCGTCTCTGCTAAAAATACAAAAATTAGCTGGGTGTGGTGGCGCATGCCTGTAATCTCAGCTACTTGGGAGACCGAGGCAGGAGAATCACTTGAACCTGGAAGGCAGAGGTTGCAGTGAGCC
>NW_012115522.1:1307528-1326203 GCF_000951035.1 Colobus angolensis palliatus
ATATATAATACATGTAATAGATATATAAAATATATATATATATATGGCTAGGTAAGACATCATGACAGAAGAAAACTCCTTCTCAGTGGAAAGAAGACTTGCAAAAAATCATGACTATCAACTAGAAATGTATGGGAATTATATGAAAGAAAATCATAAAAACCAAATAATCTAAACCTGAAAATAATTGAGAGACTTTCCAGATAGGAAGACTTGTCATCCTGTAGCCTGTGTGTGTGTGCATGGTGTCTAAATAATGCTTAACTATCTGAAGTCCATAACCCTCCCCACATTATGTCTCTTACCACTGGAGTTGTGAGAGGTAGCAGGGCATGGCTTATGTGCCACTGGCCTCTGTCTTTTTGGCTTAGACTTTGAGTATTGCCTGTACCATGGTGGCTCCACTATAGAATGCATCTTTTTTTTGGGGGTCCTAACTGTCATTCCCAGCAACCATGTGCGAGTGTAGGCTCAGTGATTGGGAAGGTTGCTGTGGGAGGCGATGCACCGTCCTGCTCAGCCCAGTTCCACCTAGTGGCTCACTCTTTCCTTTCCTCCTATCTCATTCATTTGCTAACAATAAACATGTATGACTTGTAATTTTATAAGCAATTCTAATGCATTTTTAAAAACTAATGTAAATTTTACCCCTCTCATTCTAGGATATGGTGGTACCAGGAGACGATAAAGTAGAAAGTTGGAGTCAAACATTGGATGCAGAAATTTTGGATTTTTCGTCACTTTCTCTTTAGAAAAAGTGCTACCTGTTAACAATTGGGAAAGGGGGATATTCAAAAATTCTGTGGTGTTTTGTCCTGTATAGCTTTTTGTATTCTATTATTTGAGGCTAAAAGTTGATATGTGACAAAATACTTATGTGTTGTATGTCAGTGTAACATGCAGATGTATATTGCAGTTTTTGAAAGTGATCATTACTGTGGAATGCTAAAAATACATTAATTTCTAAAACCTGTGATGCCCTAGGAAGCATTAAGAATGAAGGTGTTGTACTAATAGAAATTAAGTACAGAAAATTTCAGTCTTAGGTGGTTGTAGCTGATGAGTTATTACCTCATAGAGACTTTAATATTCTATTTGGTATTGTATTATTTGATGTTTGCTGTTCTTCAAACATTTAAATCAAGCTTTGGACTAATTATGCTAATTTGTGAGTTCTGATCACTTTTGAGCTCTGAAACTTTGAATCATTCAGTGGTGGTGATGGCCTTCTGGTGAGTATTACCTTCTGTAGGAAAAGGTAGAAAATAAGCTCTAGAAGGTTGTTGTGAATGACTGTATGCTGGCAGAAATGCTTGAAACCTCTATATTCAGTTCATAAGAGGTAAAGGTCAAATTTTTCAAAAAAAGTCTTTTAATAACAAAAGCATGCAGTTCTCTGTGGAATCTCAAATATTGTTATAATAGTCTGTTTCAATCTTAAAAATAATCAATAAAAACAAGGGCTTAGTCTCATTCTTTCTATTAGCCTAGGCACAAATAAATGTTACCTTTTTTTTTTTTTTTTTTTAAAAACCCGTTTTCCCAAAGGGGAAAGTTCATGCAGAAGTTCTGTCTCCCTAAACAATAATTTTATGTGGTAGTCATACCTTAGTCTTTTGGTAAATGTTTTCAAAAAGTAATTTAGAAATGGTCTGGAAGCCTCTGCCAAAAAATAGCTTTTTAAAAAAATAATTAAATCTCCAAGCCTCCCAACCCATCAGAGATTGTACACTTAGTTAAGCTTCATAACCTGAAAACCCCGGTTTTATGTCTTATGTGTTTAATGATTTTTGCCATTTAAAACCGCAGTTACTTTTCAGCAACCAATAGGAACCAATTTAAAACAAACCCTTATTAAAACTTTAAAATGTGATTTAGGGGATAGTTGCAAGGGTATTGCGATTAGAACTATCCTCTCTTCATCAGTGAAACAGTAGAAATTTTAACTGATAGAAGAAACACAGCTCTACTTTATGTATGTTCCACTAAATCCTTACTCCATTTCTCCTTAGTAGAAGGATATGGAGTAAAAGAGAATGCAGTTTGTTGCCTTTTTTTTTGAGACAGAGTCTCGCTCTGTTGCCAGGCTGGAGTGCAGTGGCATGATCTTGGCTCACTGCAACTTCCGCCTCCCAGGTTCAAGCAATTCTCCTGCCTCAGCCTTCTGAGTAGCTGGGATTACAGGCTCCTGCCACCAAGCCCAGCTAATTTTTTGTATTTTTAGTAGAGATGGGATTTCACTATGTTGGCCAGGCTGGTCTCAAACTCCTGACCTCAGAGGTTCCACATGCCTCAGCCCCCGCAAAGTGCTGGGATTACAGGCATGAACCACCGCGCCCAGCTTACTCAAGATTGTTTTTGAACATAGTACTGCAGATCATTGGGATTGTAAGAAAATAATGAGTTAATGTAAAGAGAGGTGACTAAAAAAAAGTTGACTAATTGGTGACTTTCAAGCTACTCTGGGGAACCCTAGGGATGTTCTTATGAGGTTCTTTCAGAGGGTCCCTGGAGGGAAGGGAGGAAAAGAGGCAGAGTATAGGTTTCAAACCCCACCTGAGTGTTCCTCTTTTATCTGTTCTGTATTTGCACTTCCTTGTCATTTATTTATTTTTATTTTTATTTTTTGTTAGAGATGGTGTTTCACTATGTTGCTCAGGCTAGTCTCAAACTCCTGGCCTTAAGCAGTCCTCCCATCTTGGCCTCCCCAAGTGCTGGGATTACAGGCATGAACCATTACTCCTGGCCCTTTGTTGTTTATAGAAAAGGTTCACATATATCACCTCCCCAAATGTAAAACTCAGAGTAATAAGATAGTACAGCTAAGTCTCGTTAGGGACCAAGATAAGGGTCACTGCCAAGGGAGACTGGGGCACTTCAGTGGAAGATTGGTGTGCCCTATTAGGAGGGCAAAGAAAGGACAAAGAGGAGTGAAAGGGAACTGAAGACAAGCTTTGAAGTTTTATACACATGAGAGTTCACTAGAACCTTTGAATGTTAAGATGAGGTTTCTGGTATTTTAACCAGTTAGGGGTGTTTCTATAGATTCAAGCAGGTTTCTGTATGAAGCTGCTTGATCTTTTCCATTCTGACCTTGTACCTCCTTAAGACTGGTTTAAGTTTTTCTAATGTTCTTTTTTTTTGAGACAGGGTCTTGCTCTGTTTCCCAGGCTTGAATGCAGTGGTGCAGTCTTGGCTCGCTGCAATCTCTGCCTCCTGGGTTCAAGCAGTTCTCTTGCTTCTGCCTCCCGAGTAGCTGGGAGTACAGATGCATGCCACCATGTCCAGCTAATTTGTGTGTGTGTGTGTATATAAATATATGTGTGTATATATAGATATGTATGTATATCTATATGTGTACATGTATATATACACATATATACATATATACACATGTATATACATATATGTGTGTGTATATATATACATGTATACATATGGATATATATTTTTTTGAGATGGTATTTCACTCGTTGCCCAGGCTGGAGTGCAATGGTGTCATCTCGGCTCACTGGGTTCAAGCGATTCTCCTGCCTCAACCTCCCAAGTAGCTGGGATTACAGGCGCCTGCCACCATGCCTGGCTAATTTTTTATTTTTATTTTTTGTAGTTTTAGTAGAGACGGGGTTTCACCGTGTTGGCCAGGCTGGTCTCGAACTCCTGACCTCATGTGATCTGCCTGCCTCAGCCTCCCAAAGTGTTGGGATTACAGGTGTGAGTCACCGTGCCTGGCCTGAATTTTTGTAGTTTTTTTTAGTAAAGACAAGGTTTCGCCATGTTGGCTAAGCTGGTCTTGAACTCCTGACCTCAAGTGATCCGTCTGCCTTGGCCTCCCAAAGTGCTGGGATTATAGGCATGAGCCACTGAACCTGGCCTTCCAATATTCTTCTATAACACATCTTAGTATTTTGTGTCATAATTATCTTTTAAACACAGGTCTTTCTTGCTACTCTGCTCTTTAGGGGCATGGAGTACTCTTCCCTTTGCAGCTAGTGCATGGTCATGTGACTAAGTTCTGTCAATCAGATGCCTCCTTCAGGTCTTTGAGGGGAGTGGTACTAAGAGCTCAGGGCAATTAGAAATTATTCTCAGCAGTGACGGAGTAGTCAAAGACTTAACAGAGGCATTGGCGAGTGCCTGGTGGTAGTTCACAGGGAGATGTTCTCACTGGACACTTGCTGTGGCATGTCTTGGCTGGGTTGTGCTGCTTGGATGCTGATGGTGAAAACCTGCCTCTTCCCAAGCCTGCATCTCTAGTCTTCCCATCGACTCAGCTATTTGACACATATGTTAACAATTTCCCTTTCTGCCCACTTTAATAGAGTCATTTTTTGTTGTTTGGTATTAAAAACTTCATACATATGGTGAATCTCCTAAGATTCTTTCATTGCAAGCAACAGATGTTGGCTGGCTAATGGTAGTGAAACATTGTGGTTGACTCCCAACATCTGTTCCTCCTGGTTGGTTTGGTTTCTTTTTTTCTTTTTATATTTTTCATTAACATTTTGAAAGAAGGTAGGTAGATTGGTTTCTAAACCAGTGGTTCTCAAACTTGAAGGAGCATCGGTATCAATGGAGGACTTTGGAAACACATTGCTTGGCCCCACCCTCAGAAATTCTGATTTTGTAGGTGTAATGGTTAGTTTTATGTGTCAACTTTGTTAGGTTATAGTCTCCAGTTATTCAGTCAAACAGCGTTGTAGGTGCTGTGAAGATATTTTGTAGAGGTGATTAACATTTACATCTAGATTATCCTTGATGATTTGTGTGGGCCTGATCCAATCAGCTGAAAGGCCTTGGGAGCAGAACTAAGGTTTCCTGGGAGAAATTCTGCCTGTGCACTGCAGTTTCAGCTTGGGAATTAGCACCTGCCCTTCCTGGTGATCCATATTACGGATTTTGGACTTCCCTAGCTAACTTCTACAATCATGTAAGCTAGTTCCTTCCATAAATTTCTCCATGTATGTCTCCTGCTTGTTCTGTTTCTCTGGTTGAACCCTGACTGATAGGGATTTTGGTACCAGAGGAACGGAATCTTAAGTATGAGTTTTCTGAATTGGCTCTGTGTTTTCTAGAATTTGTTTTCTAATCTGATTAGATTGAAAGGCACTAATGACTGTGTTTCCAGTGGTAAAGACGGTGCTGATGGTCTATGGCCTGATGTGGCAGTAGAGATGCATGAAATACCATGTTTAGATGCCCCTATGAAATACCTTATAAAATGCAAGGTTCTGGGTGACCATGGATCTGATATCTTAGAACATTTTAATCAAATAGGTACTATAATGAGGTTGGCTGACTGTTCCTAATTGGGCTGGACAAAGTGGAGAAAGAAAAGAGTGAGCTAAGGGTTTTAAATTCCCAGCTGAAGTGTTGCATAAATGATCAGAAAGTGTTTTATGTCTGCCCTGGAAGCAACTCTCATCTTCTTAGCTACAGGACTAAGATTTCTGAAAACCAAACCTAGAGTGCATCCTGCAAGTGGCTGTATTACTATGTAAATGGAATTCTCAGCCTTGCAGAGTGTATACTATTGAAGTGAGAGCATTGGCTGAGTGTGGTGACTCATTCCTAGCACTTTGGAAGTCTAAGGCAGGAGGATTGCTTAAGTCCAGGAGTTCGAGACCAGCCTGGGCAACATAGTAAGATTTCATCTCTACAGATTATGATTATTATTATTTTAATTAGCTGGGCATGGTGGTGTGCACCTGTAGTCCTGGCTACTCCAGGGGCTGAGGTGGGAGGATCACTTGAGCTCACGAGATTAAGGCTACAGTGAGCTGTCATTTTGCCATTGCATTCCAGCCTGGGCAACAGAGTGAGACCTAGTCTCTTAAAAAATAAAGTGAGGGCATTGATTGAGAAGCCGTGGGATCCTGAAAAGTGGAATGGGGACATATGAGAGGATCCTGATGAAGCCAGTGAAATGGAGCCCCTAAATTCTGCATCGTATTTCTTGCCAGTAGAAGCTGCCCTTCTACTTCTGTTTGAGTAGGTTAATCCTGCTTTGCCTGAAGGATCTGTAATGGTCTCTTCAGAGGTGTTCCTTACCAGGCATCACTGATCTTCCTCAGGGTCTGCCCTTGTTACCTGCTTTGCTCCTAGATATATAACTAGACACAAGTTCCAGTAGGCACCAAAGAGCGAGGTATAAATTATGATCCATGAAGAGGTACCCTGCACACCAAAAGGACTCCATGATTTTCCCTGTCTATACAGACAGAAGTCTGGGGAATATATGTGAGAATGGATCTCAGAGTGTAGGATATGGTGTTAGGACTAAAGTTGAGTCAGGACAACTTTATTGATCTGGATTCAATATTTGAGGGGTTAAAAAGGACTCTTTAACAGTTTAGTTGGTTTGCTGAACATGGACTCAAATATGGCCTACACTAAAGTCAAAATGCCAGAACTGCCTCTGTACTGTGGAGGAAGGGATTCAAAGGTTCAGGGAGACTGGAATGTTAGGGTAGATTTATCATATAAGCCCCACCCACCCACCCTGGAGGAGTCAAGAGGACACACTTTTCACCATGACTGTGAGAAATAGATTTTTGAGGACGCCCACAAATTTGGGTTCTCTTCTTTGTAGGTGAGAATGTACAGTGGGAACTGCTAGCATCAAACTGGAACCCCTAGAGACAGTGGGGTTAATTTGATCCCAGGGTAGCAGGGGCAAATGGTGCCAATCACCAAAGATAGCATGGCATGGTTATACTGTAATGGACAGCAGAGTCAAAGCAGCCATCAGAATTGTTGGACTCAGGCTAGGAACATTGGCATATGCCTGTAATCCCAGAACTTTGGGAGGCAGAGGCAGGAGGACTGCTTGAGGCCAGAAGTTTGAGACCAGCCTGAGCAACATAGTAAGACACTATCTCTACAAAAAATCTTATGAAACAAAAATTAACAAAAATTTAACAAGAATTGTGTGACTCAGAGACCTATGGCATTGGCTGGTTGATCATTGTGTACATATGGAAGAGATAGATGGCAGTCTTACTTGATTTATGTAAGTGGAAGAGTTCTAGGCTGAGTAAACAGAAGTCGTTTTTTTTTTTTTTTGAGACCAAATCTCACTCTGTCACCCAGGCTGGAGAGCGCAGGGGCACAATCTTGGCTCACTGCAACCTCTGCTTCCTGGGTTCAAGTGATTCTCTTGCCTCACCCTCCTGGGAGTACAGGCACCTGCCACCATGCCTGGCTAATTACTGTATTTTTAGTAGAGACAGGGTTTCACCAACTTGGCCAGGCTGGTCTCGAACTTCTGACCTCAGGTGATCCGCCCACTTTGGCCTCCCAAAGTGCTGGGATTACAGGCATGAACCACTGTGCCCAACCAACAGAAGTCTATCTTAAGTCACCACAATTAAGTCATAGCCTCTGAATCATTTCCTAGACTTGAGCTAGTTTATAGGTCCAGAAGGAGAGGCTGGGTTCCCCTTGAGGAAGGACCCTACCACATTGCCAGATTTATGTTGTTTATCTTTCTCCCAGTCTTCCCTCAATGGACCCATGACTATTTACTGGGGTAACTATGCACTGGGGAAAGGGAAAAGAATCAGTCAGTTTAGGGATTACTGGACACTGAATTGATGCTAATTCCAGGAGACTCAAAACATTACTGTAGTCCACCAGTCAGAGTAAGAGCTTATAGAGTTTTAGCTCAGATCAGTTTCACAGTGAGTCCCATGGGTCCCTTGAATGATCCTGTGATTATTACACAGGAATGGAACCTGCATTCTAGAATGCAGAATTAGAAGACATACTCAGCAACTAGCAGAATCTCTACATTGGGTCCCTGACCTGTGGAATGAAGGCTGTTATGGTGGCACAGGCCAAGTGGAAGTCACTAGAACTACCTCTACCTACAAGAATGATAAACCAATAGTGGCTGTGATATGGACACTTGATTAAAGGGGCTAAGAGGACTTGTGGGGAATCCCAATTGGAAGAATATCAAAGTTAGAGATGAAGGTGACGAGGGGGAGTTGGAGTGAAGAAATAGTGTGAAATGGAGGGATACAAAAAGTGCCTGAGCTCTGTGCCTCAGAATATGATCTTATTTGGAAATAGAGTCTGTGTTAGTCCATTTGTGTTGCTATAAAGGAATACTGGAGACCAGGTAATTTATAAAGAAAAGAGGTTTAATTGGCTCCCAATTTTGCAGGCTGTACGGGAAGCATGGTGCCGTCATCTGCTCCTGGTGATGCCTTGGGAAGCTTCCAATCATGGTGGAAGGTACAGGGAACGCGTGTGTCACATGGTGAGAGTAGGAGCAAGAGAGAGCGAGCGAGGGAAGTCCCAGATTTATTTATTTATTTATTTAATTTTTTGAGACAGAGTCTCGCTCTGTCACTCAGGCTGGAGTGCAGTGGTGTGATCTTCGCTCACTGCCTCACCTCACCTCTGCCTCCTAGGTTCAAGTGATTCTCCCGCATCAGCCTCCTGATTACCTGGGATAATAGGTGTGTGCCACCATGCCTAGCTAATTTTTGTATTTTTTTTAGTAGAGGTGCGGTTTCACCATGTTGGCTGAACTCCTGGCCTCAAGTGATCCTCCTGCCTTGGCCTCCCAAACTGCTGGGATTACAGGTGTGAGCCACTGCACCTGGCCAGGTCCCAGACTTTTAACCAGATATTGTGTGAACTAACTGAGCAGGAATTCAGTCATCACCAGAGGGATGGTGCTAAACCATTCGTGAGGGATCCTCCTGTATGCTCCAAACACCTCCCACCAGGCCCCGCCTGCAACATTGGGAATCGCATTTCAATGTGGGATTTGGAGGGGACAAACATCCAAACCATATCGGGATTACTGCAGATGAAATTACCATCAGATTATACTGGAGCACAGGGAACACCAATGATTCATGTCATTTATAAAATGAGGAAATTTGGACACAGACACACAAAGAAATCGTCACTTAAAGACTGGAGTTCTGCTAAAAGCCAATATATGCCACAGATTGCCAGGAAACCACCCGAAGCTAAGAGTCAGGCCTGGAACAGATCCTCAGCACATACAGAGGGAGCATGGCCCTGCTACCACCTGGATCTCAGACTCACAGCCTCCAGAACTGCGAGTTAGTTTAAGTTCTCCATTTCTGGAGGGATTGCAGAGATTAATGCCACCATCAAGGACTTGAAGGATATAGGGCTGGTGCTTCCTACCACATCCCCACTCAACTTGCCTGTTTGGCCTGTGCAGAAAATGGAGAATAATAGTAGATTGTCATAAACTTACCCAGATGGTGAGTCGAATTGCAACTGCTGTTCCAGATGTGGTTTCATCGCTTGGGTACATGAACATATCTGATACTTGAAACACAAAGTGCTCTGGTAAATGCTTTTCCTCCATACCTGTTAGTACACACCACCAGAAGCAACTTGCTTTCAACTGGCACGACCACCTTCACTTTTTAGTCCTATATCATAATCTGCAAGGACCTTGGTTACCTTTCCCTTCCACAAGACTTCACACTGGTCTGTGACATTGATTATATTAAGCTGATTGGACCTGATGAGCAAGAAATAGCAACTACCAAGAAGTAACAACTACTGTAGATATATTGGTAAGGCATTTGTATGTTAGAGGGTGGGAAACAAATCTGACAAAGATTCAGGGGCTTTCTACCTCAGGGAAATTTCTAGAAATCCAGTAGTACGGGAAATGTTGAAATATCTTTTCTAAGACCAAGGATAAATTGTTACATCTGGCTCCAGATGAAAAAAATGATGCAACACCTAGTGGATTTTGCAGGCAACATATTCCTTAAGTGGTATGAGACTCAAGTCCATTTACTGACTGATCCCAAAGCTGCTAGTTTTAACAGGAGCCTAGAACAAAAGAAGGCTCTGTGATGGGTCCAGGTTATTGGGCAAGCTCAAGTGTCATTTTAATACTCTTTTTTTTTTTCTTTTTTTAGACATAGTCTTGCTCTGTTGCCTAGGCTTTAGTGCAGTGGTGTGATCTTGGCTCACTGCAACCTCTGCCTCCTGGGTCCAAGTGATTCATCTGCCTCAGCCTCCAGGGTAGCTAGGATTACAGGTGCCCATCACCATGCCTGGTTAATTTTTGTCTTTTTAGTAGTGACGGGGTTGGCTAGGCTGGTCACGAACTCCTGAGCTCAAGTGATCCACCCTCCTCGGCCTCCCAAAGTGCTGGGATTACAGGCATGAGCCGCCGCGCCCAGCTGGTGACCCAATTTTTCCTTGATAATTAGGATGAATTACCCGCTAGAGTGGCCCCTTACTTTGTCCATTTGTTCAGTAGCATGAGGAGCCCAAACTGGCCAAGGACAGTCTCAGGTTTCCAATTCATCATGACAGTGTTTCCTGGTGGAAGCATTCCTTCCTTGCGCACTGGAACTTCCAAATCCACCATATTAGCACCACTTGTGCACCTTCTCAGAGGCTCTTGACTTGACTACCTCCTTCTTACACTTGGTTGGTGTCACACCCACACCAGGTCACCCCTCCACTTTGAGATTTGAATAAGACGCCACATTGCAAGATGTGGGATATGGTTTCCTGTGTGGCTGCCAGGATCTCAGATGGTGCAACTCAGAAGTTTAGGGAATTAGCTCAATGGAATGAGCAATGACCAATGGGAAATAAATTCCTGTCTTTTCAGGAATTACTACAAGGTGTGTTTTCTTTTGGCACCTCTTCTGGAGAAGTCCTGTGTGCAGAGTGAACCTGCCTGCAAAGCGACGTGCTGTGTGTCTGTAGCTCGTGAATCAGTGCTGCAATCCACTGCATGCCATTGCATCATGTCTTGTCTCACTTTTTTTCCCTCACGTTTGTGTCTCTGGACATGCTTCTGTCCAAGTGCCAGAAACGTTTTTTTTGTTTTTTGTTTTCTTGAGTTCTGCTTTCTAGAGGACTTGTGTTAAGACAATTTGTTGTAAAAGTTGTACAGGATGGAATTTTGGAATTGGATTGTTCACAGGAATCAGAAGACCTTGAACATCGACATCTTCCCAAGTCTTTATTTCTGGCATAGCAGCCCCTTCCTTCTTGCTGAAGGGGATTAGCCTTCCTTGTCTAGAGACCATGTAACGGCCTCACCTGAAGCAGATGCCTTGCAAGATAGCATTTATTCTTAAGACTGAGTCCTGCCACATTTCTGCCTCCAGGCCAATAACTAGAGTCAGATCTCAACCTTGACAGGGAAAGACAGTCCCTGCTTTGGGAGGAAATAAGTCACATAGCAAAGGAATGATAACTCTTTTGGAATTAGAGCACTTGGCTTGGGAGGAAGTAGGTCACATACTAAAAAAATCATGGTACCATACAGCTAATATGTGCCAGTGAGAGTAGGGATAAACCATGTGGAAGTTCATCTGGAAGTTGTTGGGCTGTGGGAGGAGTGAAATATGGTGGAAAGAGAAGTCCTTTATGTTCACTTGTGAATTGGGATTCAGTGTTCTGTCAAAGACATGAGCTACTGGTTCTAATACTCTTCTGGGATGGTTTCTTGATGGATGATGATGGTTTCCTGATTGGATGTTATGATGCCTACCATAAGTGAGGTGGAGATGCCAGACTTTCTGTGGTATGATATTGAGGACAGTATCCAAAGACTTAAGGAAGTGGAATGTTAGGATTGACTTATGAGACTGAATAATCCAACATTTGACTCCCCTCTGAGGGTTCAGAGCATCTCCGTTCATCCAAGGTAGTAAGGAAGGTACTGGTGAGAGAGTTACTGGCATTTTTAAGAGCTCAATGTTGGCTGTCCTCTGTGGGCAAAGGCTAATAGTGGGAAATGCTGTCATGGAAATGGACTTCCAAAGATCAACAGAGATGGTGGGTTTCTGAAGTGGTAGGTTGCATCTTTTCATTGTCAGAACTAAGGTGGATGGAATTCCATACTGGGCAGCAAGTCAAGAGTAGCCTGATTAAAAATGGATCTGCATGATATGCTGATACCACCTGGAAGGACAGTGAAGGGAAGTGGCCTGAGGGGGTGGAATTTTGAGCTATGCATCTGAAATAAGAGATGGCAAGACATAGTATCTACACGTTTCAAAATCGACAGTGGTTTCTGGTTTGAATGGGTGACCAGCGGCTTGGAAAAATGAGATTGAAAAATTGACGATAAGGGTGGGCAGGATTACTGGCTCACGCCTGTAATCCCAGCACTTTGGGAGACTGAGGTGGGCGAATCACCTGAGGTCAGGAGTTAAGAGACTAGCCTGGCCAACATGGTAAAAACCCATCTCTACTAAAAATAAAAAAAATTAGGCCGGGCGCGGTGGCTCATGCCTGTAATCCCAACACTTTGGAAGGCCGAGGCAGGCACATCGCGAGGTCAGGAGATCAAGACCATCCTGGCTAACATGGTGAAACCCCGTTTCTACTAAAAATACAAAAAATTAGCCAGTCATTGTAGCACACGCCTGTAGTCCCAGCTACTAGGGAGGCTGAGGCAGGAGAATCACTTGAAACCAGGAGGCAGAGGTTGCAGCGAGATGAGATTGCGCCACTGTACTCCAGCCTAGGCGAAAGAACGAGATTCTGTCCCACGCCCCCCCAAAAAAAAGAGAAAGAAAAATTAATGATAAGGAGATCTGGGGGAAATGTAGATCTATAGTCCTCTCTTAACAAAAATGAGATTTATTTTTTTGTCCAATATACATGCTTACAACTACCTGAGTAGTAGAATATCACAGAAATTCTGGCATCTCCACCTCACTTACTATAGGCATCATCATATCCAAGCAGGAAGCCATCATTCCTCAGGAAACCATACACGGGGAGTATTAGGATCAGTAGTTCATGTCCCCAACAGAGCATTGAATCTTGTCACTTCACAAGATGACATTTTCTGTGGCTATTATTCAGCGTCTTTTTTCAGCAAACCCTATTCCTGTTTCATTGGCTCATAAAGTCGCTAAGGTGGTAGGGATGAAAGTTATCCATAGATTCAGCAAAAGGGTCATCCATTCACCAAAACCGATCAGGTTACAACCGCCGCTGAGTGCCCTATCTCCCAACAGCAGAGGCCAACACTGAACCCTGAATGTGGTTCAATTCTCTGGGGAAATCAGCACGCCACCTGGTGGCATGTTGATTACATGAGACCACTTCTATCATGAAAGGGGCAATGATTTGTTGTCACTGGAGCAGACATTTACTCTGGGTTTGGGTTGGCCCTTGCCAGTTGAAAAGCTGTTGTTGAGACCATGATATGTGGATTTACAGAATGCGTTATTGTGTATCACAATGTTTCACATTGTTTCTACGTAAATCATTTTATAGTGGTTGAAGGGCAGGATGGGAATAATTCCCACATAATTTATAGGAGTTCCTGTCTTCGCTGGATCCAGGAACAGTAAATCTTCATGATTTTGCTAGCTCTAGGATGCCTTCAGGAAGATGCCTTTTCATATTTTGCCCAGTTTTGTTAGTTTCCCTGTGTGATAGGATTGGTTCAAATCATCTTGCCCTCACAAACCTAAAAGTGGAATTCCCTTACTTTAGATATTTGAAGACAGCTCTATCTTTTATTCAAGTTAAAAATCCAAACCATCTTCAGTTATTTCTTACTTTACTTAGCTTTTGGATCCTCCACCATCTGGTCATCTACCCAGGTTTGATAATTTCTTTTGTTTGTTTGTTTTTTGTTTTTTAAATCCCCAGCACAATCTTTCCTTATTAAAGGAGAAAAAACACATTTCTTTCTTACATTGAAATATTCAAAATTATGAATATTTATCAAATTAAATTATATTTAATTAAGTTATACAGATAAATCATTCACAACTATATATGTTAAAATAATATGCATATTTTGTAATTGAAAAAGAAAAGCAATGCGAGTTCTTTGTAATACATTCAAACAGTTTAGAAGGATATAAAGAGAAAATAAAGAGTCTGTATCTGGCCAGGCATGGTGGCACATGCCTGTAATCTCAGCTACTCAGGAGGCTGAGGTAGGAGGATCATTTGAGCCCAGGAGTCTGAGGCTGCAGTGAGCTATGACCGTGTCAGTCACGACACAGCAAGACCCTGTCTCCAATAAAAAGAAAAGTCTATATCTGCCCAACTCCCCACAGCCCCCTTCCTTTCATCCTCTCAGTGTGATCCCTCTACCTAGTAATAATCTCTGTTAACATTTTTTGGTTATTATTATAGAAATTATACACAATGTCCAGAATTTTTTCACAAAGAATAAATCTATTCTTTTCACAACTGCATAGTGTTCCATCATATGGATATATTATAATTTAAACTGACCATTCCTTTATCAATATACATTTACCACATTTTCAATTTTTTCCCTATTTTCAACAATGCAATAATGAACATCCGAACATATCTTTTGTACATGAGTTTATGTTATAGCTGCTCCAAACACTGGAGTCAGAGTCTTTATTATAGTTTAGATCTTTAATGTACATGTGTTTAGATTTATAAGATATATTTCTAGAATAACATTTATGCTTAAATGTGGCACGCAGACTGTAATTAAGATATGGAAGTCAGAGAAGCTGCCATTTAAACTTGGCCTTTTATCTTCCTGCATGGGAGGATAAAGTGAACCATTCCGAAGCAGATCTTCTTTGTTCTTTGTGGTTCATAAGTAAACATAGGGTAAGCAGGCATCTATTGCTCTTGGGGAAATGTACAACAAAGCCTTTTAAAAAGGGCTTGATGAAGTCTGCTTTTTTAAATATGTAGAGATGAAAGTTTGCTTAAATGGAAATAAATTTTCATGGAAACCCAGGTGGCTACTGGAAGAGTATGCAACATCTCTCACACATCTCTTTTGGACTTCCTCATAAATAGTACCTTTTGGATGGTTAGAGGCAGCTCTTAGGGGAGAGAAGGATGAGTGAAGACCGGGAATTCTGGCTTATTACCTGATTCTACATAGTCTTGGGGAAAAGTGGGCTCCGGGTTAGCTTGTGGCTATGTCTGGAACTGGAATTGTCCTGGATCCACAAAGGCACAATGAGTGTGTTGGGAAGAATGCATATGTGGGTTTAACCTGGAGAGCTATTACCTGGGAAGTGAGGGAGGAGGATACCACTGTGGCCTGCATAGGAATATGGATGGAAAAGAACAGTGGAAAAGGATATACCAGACTTGGAAAGACCTGTATTCATAATGTGACAACAACAATGGTAGCTGAAAGTTAGGTCTGCTGGTGATGGATTGGATCCTCTGGATTACTCTCCAGAAGGCATTTCAGAAATATGTTCAGCCACTCTGGACAACATCCTGGGATTCTTGAATAAGTGGGCAGAAGAAGAGAAGTCCGTTGAAAGAAATTATACCTCCAACCTATCCAAAATATTGGGATTCTGCTTGGTTTAGTTAAGTAAAATAAGAGATGCAACCATATCTGTATCTTGATTAAATAAATTATACTGGTTGTGCCAGCATAATTATATGAAGTTCAGTGGATATATTACTTCCTTTTAGATAAACATTTCATGATTGCAGCCTTTTGGGAAGCTACATCTCTCTACTACTTCATATTGCGCTTATGAAAGTGACAAAAAAAAATGCCACTCTATTTCACTAACCACTATTTCACGGAACTACTAAGAGGAAGTCTCCCACCATTCCTCATTTGTACAACTGGTTAAAAAACAAAGCAAAACAAAAAACACAAAGTTCAGGAATTATCAGTTACACGCATTAATCTTCATCCTTACTTGTCCCTATCTTTTATGGAAGACAATAAAATATTTGTGTTGTTGATATCACTACTAATTCTTGTACTTACAATAATCATGGCACCTTAACCAACAGAGATTCAGGATTCTCACTTTTTTGAAAATTATGGATAACTTTGAAGAGCAATGCCAGATTTTATCTTCTCAGATATATAGTTGCTCGTGGTGTCTCCCAGTCAAAACTTGTTAGAAAGCAACCAGTCTTGGCCCAAAGAGAACCCCAGATTTCAAACTGTGTGTTTCCCAGAAGCATTGGTTGTCACTTTCCTTTTCTCTAAGAACATTTTCTCTTTTATCACTAGAGGGCAACAATGCTCCACTATACAAGTCAGAAACTCATCACAGACATAAAATCTCCTAATATTTAGTAGGTTGCTTATGCTGTTGTAAACTTGCTAGATAGATTATTTATCTCCTCCCAGATTGTCACCAGACTATAAAAGATTGCCTCTAGTATACTTCCCCTTTTTACACAGTATTTCCCCTTTTTACACAAGAAGTCTCTGACATAGTATTAGAATCAATGTAGTCTTCTGTAACTGGTCTCACATTTTCAATCATATAGGACTTAACTCTTTTCCATATAGCAAAATATTTGCAGATTCTGATGACTTCTCATCTCTTCTGCTATTGTCACTCAGGTTCAAGCCACTATCATCTGTCATCTTAGTGAGGTCTACCCTGACAACTTGCATCAGTTAGGATAGGTCCGGTTATGCTGCAATAACAAACGAGACCAAAATCTCATTAGCTTAATATGTAGCTCACACCAAGTGTCTAACGCAGGCTGGCAGGGGCTTTGGCTCATGATGTTATTCAGGAATTCTGGTCAAGCGAAGGCTCCCTATGGCATGCAGCAGTGGGAGAGGCATGTGGAGAATCACACACTGTTCTTAAAGCTTCTGACCAGAAATCATACACATCATTTCTGCTCGCATTCCATTGGCCAAAACAAATCCTATGGCTGTACTTAACTTTAATATGATAGGGAAGTACCATCCTAGTATAAGCCTGGAGATTGAAAATCATATGTATTTGGTGAACAGCAGAAAGGAAACCAAACCACTCTAATGATAATTTCACTTCCCCATTTCTGCCCTAGGACGTTGGATTTCCCTTATTCTGTTCTATTTTCTCCTATAACCCTTATCTTCTGACTTACTATATAGTTTACTTTATTATTACTTTTCCTACCCCCCTTTCTAGAATATAAATTCCACAAGGACAGGGATTTTTGTCTATCTTCTTCTATACTATATCCATATTTTTTGGAGCAGTGCCTGTCTCATTCTAGGTATTCAATACATATTGAATGAATGAGTAACCAATTGATCATAGAACAATTTTCTTCACCTTATACAATAGCCCACCTATATAGGTGGAATGATGACATGAATTAGAGAAATTGACACTGTGCTTGTTCAAAACCGTGATATTTAGGTTGGACACCATGGCTCACACCTATAATCCCAGCACTTTGGGAGGTTGAGGTGGGCGGATCAGTTGAGGTCAGGAGCTCGAGACCAGCCTGTCCAGCGTGGTGAAACCCTGTCTCTACTAAAAATACAAAAATTAGCCGGACGTGGTGGTGGGCGCCTGTAATTCCAGCTACTTGGGAGGCTGAGGCAGGAGAATCACTTGAACCAGGAAGGCAGAGGTTGCAGTGAGCAGAGATCATGCCACTGCACTCCAGCTTGGGCAACAGAGTGAGACTCTATCTCAATAAAAAAAAAAAACAAAAATAAAAAACCCCAAACCATGATATTTAGGAAAGTCTTTGCAAGTAGGATGTCTTACTGGGAGAATGAAGTCTTTTGAATCCAGGACCTCATAAAGCATCATGACAACAAGCAGATCGGGAATATTGTTTACTGTACTGTCTTTACTGTTGGATTCATAAGCATGATGGTAAACATAATGGTAAGTCAATTCTTTTCTTTTCTTATTTAATTAATTACTTATTTATTTTTTCGAGACAGGGTCTTGCTCTGTCACCCAGGCTGGAGTGCAGTGGTGTGATCATAGCTTACTGCAGCCCTGAACTTTTGGGCTCAAGCAATCCTCCCACCTCAGCCTCCAGAGTAGCTGGGACTACAGGTGTGTGCTACCATACCCAACTAATATTTTTTCATTTTTGGTAGAGATGGGTCCCACTATGTCACCCAGGCTGGTCTCAAACTCCTGGCCTCAAGTGATCCTCTTGCCTCGGCCTCCTAAAGTGCTGGGATTATAGGCGTGAACCACTGTGCCTGGCCAATTATTTTAAATATATGCTGTTATGGTCCCTGCAGAGGCAGATGGAGGCTTAAAAGCTGTCAGCAGTCAAGCATCAAAAAGTGGAGTCAGATTCCTCATTGCATATGCGTTATTATTATTAGTTCGGTACTGCCTAACTTGATATTTTAAAGTAACTCACAATTATTAGTTACTCATTGGACTTCATGGAAATGAAAGGATCAGTTGTCATTTTCTGTTGGGAAAATGCCCATGTGGCGGAGCAACAGGCAAGGATGCTTCTCAGATGACTTCCATCATTAAGTGTCTGTGATTCTGGGACATGGCCGTTCCAACACCAGCTTCCAGAAATCATCAAGTGAAAGGCGATAAAGAAATTGTTTTATCTCATTGCTTCCCTTTCTTGCCTTATACGCTGTAAGCCTGGTCATAAGAAAGAAGAATAGGCTGGGCGCGGTGGCTCATGCCTGTAATCTCAGCACTTTGGGAAGCCAAGGCAGGCAGATCATTTAAGGTCAGGAGTTTGAGACCAGCCTGGCCAACATGATGAAATCCGTCTCTACTAAAAATATAAAAGTTAGCCAGTGTGCTGGTACAAACCTGTAATGCCAGCTACTCAGGAGGTTGAGGCAAGAAGAATCGCTTGCACCTGGGAGGCGAAGGGTACAGTGAGCTGAGATCACATCACTGCACTCCAACCTGGATGACAGAGCGAGGCTCTGTCTCAAAAATAAAATAAAATAAA
>NW_012115522.1:1327518-1330357 GCF_000951035.1 Colobus angolensis palliatus
AAAAAAAAAAAAAAAAAGATTGAGAGAGAGAAAGGGAGAGGGAATATGGAACAGTAAACTCTCCTGGCCATGCCCCCTCTTCGCCACTAACTGCTGCTGTTAGTGACTGACTCCAGCAGTGCATGTGGTATCCTTTTTCAATCCCTCAGTCTATTCTCATGGGTCCTGATTTGCCCTATTCCCATGCTTTCCTCCTCTGGGTTCATGATTTACTCTCAAAACTGCATTTGTGGGAGGGAATGAGAAGAAATAATAAGGAAACAGCATAGGGTATCCAGACAGATAGTATCACTAGTATCCACAACCATGCCCTAGACTAGGCAAGCCTGGTTCCCTGGTCTAGTTTGGTCAGGAGGTCAGATGTCCAATATCAATGACTTAGTGTTTTCAAACCTTAGGTCAGGGCTTTTGTTCCCTCCTGATATGAGGAGGAGAAAGAGGTGGACTTACATCTGGTAGACAGCAGATGATGACGCGGTACATAACCTATAGCTAATCTTAGCTCTTTAAAAACATACCTGCTTACTCTTGGGAGTAAGTTGCAGATGTGACTTTCATTCTCAGGTATGCTGTAGAGGAAACAGGGTTGAGAATCTCTGTCCTACTTTACACTATAACCACCTCCCTTAAGTACACTCTTATTCAATTTCCTCCCCAGTTCAGTTGCTGGGATGTTTTCTTGACCTAGTGACATCAGTTACAATGGAAATTTTCAGAAGGGTGGAACAAGGGTGGGTCATCTGGACTCCAAGTGCTCTCTTCTGTGTGTCAGGTCTCTGCAGAGACCAAAACAGGAGATTCAGCCACAGTACTCAATCATATATTTTCTTGTGAATAATTATTAATTTTAAAAGTTATTGCAAAATACATCAAATATGAGAAGAGCATGGAGAATAGTATATCAAATATCCTGCTATCTTATAGCTATTTCAGATCCCTATATATATATATTTTTGAGACAGAGTTTTTACAACCTCCGCCTCCCGAGCTCAAGCAATTCTTGTGCCTCAGCCTCTTGAGTAGCTGGGATGGCAGGCAAGCCACCACTCCCGGCTAATTTTTGTATTTTTAGTAGAGATGGAATTTCACCACGTTGTCCAGACTGGTCTTGAATTCCTGACCTCAAGTGATTGACCCACCTTGGCTTCCCAAAGTGCTGGGATTTTGATATTCTTCACATGGACACTTAGTATACCACAGGAAGGCATCTTTAATAACTTCCTTTCTGTGTTCTGCTCCTCCTCCTGTGCTTATCCTAAAACAGAGCTTTACAGGGTCATAATTTGGAGAAAGCACAGGTGTGAGCCACTGTGCCCAGCCATATCAGATCCCTATTCTTGTTTTATTTATTTTATTTTTTGAGATGGAGTCTTACTCTTGTCACCCAGGCTGGAGTGCAGCGGTGTGATCTTGGCTCACTGCAACCTCTGCCTCCTGGGTTCAAGTGATTCTCCTGCCTGAGACTCCCAAGTAGCTGGAATTACAGGTGGATGCCACCATGTCTGGCTAAGTTTTGCATTTTTAGTAGAGATGAGCTTCTTCATGTTGGCCAGGCTGGTCTCTGACTCCTGACCTCAAGTGACCTGCCAGCCTTGGCTTCCCAAAGTGCTGAGATTACAGACGTGAGCCACTGTGCCCAGCCATATCAGATCCCTATTTCTGAAGAATCTAAGTCACTAGGTATAGTACCAGGCACTGTGTATCACTCCCCAATCTCATTAGTCTCTTTCTTTTCCCAGAGGTAACCACTATTCTAATTTTGGAGTTCATTATTCCCATGAATATTAAAAAATTTTAATTACAGACAAGTGCACAATTATGTGAAGAATAGCTTGAATATATTACAACTTTACATAAGTTTATAAAGTTATGTTCATTCCTCTGGGTCATTCCTTTCAACTGCTTCATAATATTTCTCTATGGCTTTAACCCAGTTATTATATTTATTTTCTTACTGTTGGATAGTATTTTAAAAAATAAATAGATCTATGTTGAGATTATTTTAAAAATAGTGCATATTAAGTGTCAGGCACGGTTCTAAACACTTGACAAGTACCGATTGATTTAATTCTCATAATAGGACTAGGAGGAGCTCAATATTATTTCTCCATTTTACAGATGGGAAACTGAGGCACAGAGGGAAGTTAAGTCACAGAGAGAGGTTATTTGCTCAAGGTCACAACATTAGTAACTTGGGAGCCTACTTCCTAGAAGTGAAATTTGTGGATCATGGGCTATAGGCAGCTTCCACCTTACTAGATACTACACTCTACCAAGTAGTTGTGTAGATAGGAACTCTTGGAGAACAGAGCCAGAAGAAGCCCAGAACTGTGAGGAATAATGGATTAGGAAACCATTCCCAGGAGGAAAACTAGGCCCTAAACTAGGAACATTCTCTGCCTTCAGAATAGGAGGTGTGGCATGGACTGAATGATGTCTCCCCTCAAATTCATATATTAAAGCTCTGTCCTTCAGTGTGACTATGCTTGGAGACAGTGCCTAGGAGGAGGTAATAAGATTAGATGAGGTCATAAGAATGGGGCCCCAATCCAATAGGGCTGGTGTCCTTTGTAAGAAGAGGAAGAGACACCAGAGCTTTACAGCTGTGTGCAAACCAGAAAGAGCACCTTCACCAGGAATCAAGTTGGCTGGCACTGTGATCTTGGACTTCCCAGCCTCTAGAACTCTGAGAAATAAATTTCTGTTGTGATTGCTTTGGCAGCACATATACTAAAAAATTGAAATGATGCAGAGAAGATTAGTGTGGTGCCTGTGCAAGGATGGCATGCAAATTTTTGAAGATACACAGATATATATGTGTGTGTGTGTGTGTGTGTGT
>NW_012115522.1:1337547-1339752 GCF_000951035.1 Colobus angolensis palliatus
CCTAAATTATATCTTTTAGGATTCCTCTCAGCCAAAGTTTGACAGAGGTCAACTCTCTTATTCTTTGTTCGCTTTAAAATGTCTTTAGTTTGCCCTCATTCTTCAGCGATAGTTTATCTTCTTTATCTGCAGAGAATCCTAGATAATAATTATATTTTTTCACTTTGAAGATACTGTGTTTTTGGTTTCTATTGTTGTTAAGTCTGTTCTTTGTCATTCCTTTGTAGTTAATCTACTTTTTTTTTTTGGTGTTTAAAATTTTCTTGTTGTCTTGATGTTTTGCTGTTTATTATAATGTGACAAGGTATAGCTTTATTTCTGCATTTCCTGCTTGGTACTTTTTGTATTGTATTTCCTGACTCTGAGGATTCATGTCTTTCATTAATTCTAGAAAATTCTCAGCCATGTGTTCTTTGAATATTACCTCTCTCACATCTCTTCGTTTCTGCTGGAATTCCAATTAGATACATATTTATCTTCTCATTCTCTCTTCTGTGGCTCTTAAACTCTCTTGAAGCCTTTCTGTGTTTTATTTCTTTTGCATTCTGGGCAATTTCCTGAGCCCTATCATAGTCTACTCTTCCCTTTTCAGCTGTGTCTAAGCTGCTGCCAAATTTGACTAATGGGTTTTCTGTTTCAGTGATTCCATTTTTCATTTCATAAGTTTTTTTTTCTTTCTATACTGTCTTCTATGTTTACTTTTCTCCTTTATGTCTTTAATTGTTTTATCATCTTCATTTGATTATTCAGCAACCTGAAGCTCTGAGAGTCTAATGAACTTTGTTACATGCTTGTTACTTCTGCTGGCTCTTGCTCACGATGGATTAAGTACCGAGTTGTGTGATTGTATGTTATGAGTTCATCTTCAGCAGGGCTCCATAATTGACTTTCCAGTGAGGAAACTCATATTTTTGTTTTTCTATTCAGAGTCTAGGTAGGCCAGAAGAGACTAACTTCCATGTCATTTCATTATGCTGGTAGAGAGATATTTTTCTAGTCGACTCTTCCTGTGCTGTATGTGGAGTCGGGGAGGGAGGATGGGTGGGTCTTACTTCAGCTTCCTACTTGGCAGTCTCACGGTCGTTTATTTTATCGCTGTGTGCATGTTAAAACCAAATTCCTAACATTCGTCAAGATGGAGATAAACCCGACCAATCCAGGTTAGTTGCCACATCAGTTCACTTGCATAATGCTCTGGTTTTCAGAAACCAAATCTTCGTTGCTGAGCTCTGGGGATTTCTCTTACTTTCTTGTAAGCTTAACTATGCATTCAAATGGTTTTACTGATTTTTTTTTTTTTTTTTTTTTTGAGATGGAGTTTCACTCTGTCACACAGGCTGGAGTGCTATGGTGTGATCTCGGTTCACTGCAACATCCGCTTCCTGGATTCAAGTGATTCTCCTGCCTCAGCCTTCCAAGTAGCTGGGATTACAGGTGCCTGCCACCACACCTGGCTAATTTTTGTATTTTTAGCAGAGATGGGGTTTCACCATGTTGGCCAGGCTGGTCTTGAACTACTGACCTCAAGTGATCTGCTTGCCTCAGCCTCCCAAAGTGTTGGGATTACAGGTGTGAGCCACCGCGCCCAGCCATGTGACTTTCTCTGGCTTGCAGGGCATAAGCAAATACGAGGCTAGCAGAGACTTGATAAGTACTTTGCACTGGGAAATTGTATGCCATGTGAAAAAGGCCAGTTTAGCCACCCTAAGGATATAAAATCAAATAGACAGAGGTCTAGCCATCCCAACTGAACCCAGTCCCTGCCAACAAATGTAGCCACATCAGGACATGCAGGTATCGTCAACAGAATAATTGCCCAGCCATCCTACAGATTCAGGAGAATTAATAAATTGTTATGTCTTTAAGCCACTAAGTTTCAGTCTAGCTTGTTACATAGCAATATATAACATACATAGAAGTTTAGCCCCCCATTGTCATTTTAATTTTTTCAATTATAATCCATGACATCTATGCATTTTTTCCTAAGCACAACTTTAGCGGTATCTTATACGTTTTGATGCATACTATTTTCTAATTTCCATTATACTTTTTCTTTGACTTAAGAGTTACTCAGGCAGGGTGTGGTGGCTCCCACCTGTAATCTCAACACTTTGAGAGGCCGAGGTGGGTGGATCACCTGAGGTCAGGAGTTCGAGACCAGACTGGCCAACATGGTGAAATCCCGTCTCTACTAAAATTACAAAA
>NW_012115522.1:1339802-1357354 GCF_000951035.1 Colobus angolensis palliatus
GCCTGTGTATCAGACAAGCCTGTATTGAATCTAGCCTTTGCCAGTCTGTGACCTTGAGAAGAGTACTCAACTTCTCTTTTTTTGGAGACAGAGTCTTGCTCTGTCACTGAGGCTGGAGTGCAGTAGTGCATTCTTGGCTCATTGCAGTCTCAACCTCTCAGGCTCAAGTGATCCCCTATCTCAGCCTCCCGAGTAGATGGTACTACAGGTGTGCACTAATTTTTAAAAAATAAAAGAAAATAATAAAAAGTTTTAATAGGGACAAGGTCTCACTATGTTGCCCAGGCTGGTCTTGGACTCCTGGCCTCAAGTGATCCTCTCACCTTGGTCTCCCAAAGTGCTGGGATTACAGGCATGAGCCACTCCACCTGGCCTTACTCAACTTCTTTATGCTCAGCTTTCACATCTGTGAAATGAGAGTGTTACAAGTTGTGAGGACTAAATGAATGATTCAATAACATTAGTTATTACAATTATTATTATTAAAATTCTTTATTTGTATGCTTTAAAAATCTCAATCCCCTTCCAAAAAACTCTGAGGGCCAGTATATTACGTTGAACCACAAAATCGCCATGTTTGTAGATAAAAAATTATTAGATTTGGCAGTTTGGTAAGGCTCAATGTAATACTCCAGAACAGGGATCCTATTTTGAAGTTGTTAGAAGACACGTTCAAAGGATGAGACTTTGATAATAGAAACACACATTGGGGCTGGGGGCGGTGACTCACACCTATAATCCCAGCACTTTGGGAAGCCGAGGTGGGCGGATCACAAGGTCAGGAGATCGAGACCATCCTGGCTAACACAGTGAAACCCCATCTCTACTAAAAATACAAAAAATTAGCTGGACGTAGTGGCGGCGCCTGTAGTTCCAGCTACTCAGAAGGCTGAGGCAGGAGAATGGCGTGAACGGGGAGGCGGAGCTTGCAGTGAGTCGAGATCGCGCCACTGCACTCCAGCCTGGGCGACAGAGCGAGATTCCAATCTTAAAAAAAAAGAAAAAGAAATAATGTTTAGGCAGATAGTAAGGGTAAAGGTTCTTGGTGGAAATTTTCCTGTAATAAGAAACAATCCCCGAATGTCGGCTATTAGAAACTGGGTTCACTCAATGTGGCGATTCCTGCTGTCTTTTCCTTTTCAACTGGTGTAGCAATTAATTGTCATGACCACCTCCAAATAACACCATGTGTTCAGAACATAATGGCGACCTGCATTTGCATATTACAGGGCTAAGGTGGGAGGCCCAGGTTTTTCTCGGGTTACGTAAATGACACACCTGGTCAAACCAATCCCCTGGGCCCTATGGAAATCAGACGCCACCTCCTCCAGCTTCCTCATATGAGCAGCCACTTTCCCGCTGCACACGGAGTTTTCTCTTTGTTAGAATCCCCCTTCCTTCTGTCTCTATACGGGGCAGCTGTTTTTTTCTTCCTTCTTTCTTGCCTATTAAACTTTCCGATCCTTAAAACCACTCCACCTGTGTCCTTTTCGTTTTATCTAAACCGGCGCGAGACCGAGGACCCTGGTGTTCCTCCAGTCATTGGAGTGGTATCAGTGAGATTGCAATGAGCCGAGATCGCCCCACTGCACTCCAGCCTGGGCGACAGAGTGCAACTCTGCCGCCCGCCCCCACCTCCAAAAAAAAAAAAAAAAAGGAACAAAGATTGGGACTCAGTCTCTGGGGATTGGTGTTGAATTTGAATTGCCCATTGGACATTTCTTCGGTTTTATTACAATTTAGTCAATTTCAGCATTGCCTAATTTAGATAAAGTTTTGCCAGAAAGTTAATGAAAAGTTATATATTTCAGGGTATTGAATAGGCCTATGTATTTGAAACAAAAATATCCCATTTTGGAAGTGATCATTAAGAATAGGAGACTTGGTAGTTAGCAGGAGGCTTTTAGATGGTCAGCTCATTACTGAGCTCCTAAGGTGGCCTGCCTAGTGATTAGGACAAAGAACTGGGGGTGGATTTGCATACTTCTGGATCTGATGTTCTTGTTAACACTGGATAGCTGATTAATAACTGTGAAGAAAACAAAGGTCCTGCCGGGTGGCCCGCAGGGAGCGATACATAATTAGAGGAAACCTCCCCTGCCAGACAGAGAGCTGCTGCTGCAGGATTGATGATGAATAACCTTCTGAGGCTGGGAGTTGGAATTTAGCCGAATTCCTGTCACTTTCTTCCGTAATTTGATGGTGTGATTCACTGACAAGAAAAAGTGGCCCTTCGGAGGTGAGCCCTCCCCACACCAGAGGCTCTCCAATGCTGCTGATGCCTTTTGAATTCACTCCTCTTTTAACAGATCAGTCATTAGGTAATCTCTCTGATTTCACTTTTGTGATTTAGGTAAATTAGAAAATTAGCAACAATTAAGTCGGCTATGGGAGAGGCTTGAGATATATGGCCTGTTATTTTACAAGAGATAGTTACTACATTCTGTAGCACTTCATATGATCTTTATGAGACTGGCTCACTCAGTTCTCTGTTGGGCAGAATTTTTTGTTTTCAAAATGGAGTCTCGCTCTGTTGCCAGGCTGGAGTGCAATGGTGCGATCTCGGCTCCGCCTCTGGGGTTCAAGCAATTCTCCTGCCTCAGCCTCCCAAGTAGCTGGGACTACAGGTGCGTGCCACCACACCTGGCTGATTTTGTATTTTTCGTAGAGACAGGGTTTCACCATGTTGGCCAGGATGGTCTCGATTTCCTGACCTCATGATCCGCCTGCCTTGGCCTCCCAAGGTGCTGGGATTGCAGGCGTAGCCACCGCGCCCGGCTGCAGAATTTAACTTCTATTCCTACCCCAAAACTGAATTGGTGGCTGAATGTTGACCCAAAATGACAACGTAGTGTTAGATCCTCTCCAAGGATGCCAGAACTTTCTGATGACAACGAATTACACCTCCCTCTTAATTTCTTCCTTAAAAACGATGTAAGTAGTCCATGATAGCTTCTTTTATTTATTATATTATATTGTATTTATTTATTTTTAGAGATGAGGGTCTCACTTTGTTGCCTAGGCTGGTCTCAAACTCCTGGACTCAAGTGATCCTCTCACCTAGGCCTCCCAAAGTGCTGGGATTACAGGCATGAGCCACCACGCCTGGCCCCATAATCACTTATGTAAAAGTTAAAAGAAAACCCCCAGATCACCATATTCACACCTTGGTGTGCGGCAAGGCCCTGAGTGAAAAGAGGATTCAATCTAGAGCAGAGATGTAGAAGTACAACTTTCATTATGGGAAAGGCATTTCTATGTAACAGAAGGAAAAAGAAGACTGTAGTTGCAAATGGAGAATTGGTGGTTAAAATACGAGGGATGACTTGGTACTTGATGGGTTCTGTATTCTTCATGAAGTGTGAGGAATGAGCAATTGAGGCTACATGGAACAGGAAGTCAGAGTTTTAGTGGAGTGGAGAGGTATGAAATCCTAATGGAGAATGGGAGAAGGTTTTAGTAGAGGATATTTAAGAAAATTTCTGGGTATGGTTGAGTATACATTTGAGGATGGTCACTATTAATCTGACCTGTTACCATTCTGCCTAACTGGTGTTTTTCTCCAGTCATAACTAATGTTTCAAGTTCAAGGCATAGAGGACATAAGGCGGATATTGGATCTGTGCAGAATTCAGGTTCTGCTTTGGAAAGAGAAGGTCATGGAGCTGAAGGCATTTGTAAGAGAGCAAATGCATTGTTAGACTATGAAATTGCAGCTTGATTAGATGGAACGTGCTGGGTAAAAAAAAGTAGCAATGTCATTGTTTTTGGGATGTTGATGAGGTCAAAGAAATGTGGAAGGAAGTGGAGAAAGTGATGTCAAAGGAAAGGGGTTATGGTAGGAGACAGAGGTTTTTAAATTAGTGCCTTTTCTTTTCTAATATTTGTTTATTTATTTTTTTACAGAGATAAGGTCTTACCTTGTTGCCCAGGTTGGTCTCGAACTGCTGGGCTCAAATGATCCTCCTGCCTTGGCTTCCCAAAGTGCTGGGATTACAGGCATGAGCCATTGCACCTGGCAGTACCTTTTCTTTTTGCATCATTCCTTTTTTCTTTTTCTGAGAAGTTCAGTGGAAGAGGAGGTATCTTCAGTGTGGGTAACTGGAAAGGCTTAATTGAGATGAGATTTAAGTTGGTTTTGGAAAGATTTCTATAGGCAAAGAGACTGGAAGTTAACACGGAGCTGTAATTTTGGTGAACACATTATGCAAAGTGGAAACTCATGACACTTGTCTTTCCTTGCAGCAAATAACTTGCCCAGCCACTGCTGATGCCGTTGTATTATTATTATTATTTTATAGAGACAGGGTGTCACTATGTTGCCCAAGCTCATCTCAAACTCCTAGACACAACTGATACTCCCACCTCGGCCTCCCAAAGTGCTGGGATATTGGAAATGAGCCACTGCACCCAGCCATAGCTATCTATTTTCTGTGCATAATTTATGTATTTGCTGAGAATTTATTACATTCTAGGGTGCATTATATGTTCTTTACTTTTGTTAGCTCATTTAATCCTAAGGACTCTATGAGGCAGGCATTATTATCTCCATTTTTATATAGGACACTGAGACTCAGAGGCTAAAATTTTTGCCCTAATTCAAATGGTTGGATTTGGATTTGGTTGGAGCTGGGTGTTAAATCTGGTCTACGGACTGTTGTTCATAGGTTGAATAACATAATCTGATGGTACACACACACACCTTAAATTGAGGCAAAATTCACATAACATAAATTCCCCATTTTAACCATTTGAAAGTATGCCAATTTAGTGGCTTCTAGTACATACACAGGTTGTGCTACTGCAACTACTATCTAATTCTAGAACATTTCCCTCCCTCCCTCCCTTTCTTCTTTCCTTTCCTCCCTCTCTTTCCTTCCTCTCTCCCCTCCTCTCCTCTTTCTTTCTTTCCTTCCTTCCTTCCTTTCTTTTTCTTTTTTCTTTCGCTCTCCCTTCCCTTCCTCCCTCCCCTTTCCTCCCTCTCTCCTTTCTTTTCTTTCTTTCTCTCCCTTTCTTTTTCTTTTCTTTATTTCTTTCCTTCTTTTTCTTTCTTTTTCTTCTTTCACTCTCCCTTCCCTTCCTCCCTCCCCTCCCTCCTTCCTTTCTTTTCTCTATCTTTTTCTTTCTCTCTCTCTTTCTTTTCTTTCTTTTTTTTTATTTCCTTCCTTCCTTTCCTTCTTTTTCTTTTGCTCTCGCTTCCCTTACTCACTCCCTTCCCCTCCCTCCCTCCTTCCTCTTTCTTTTCTTTCTCTTTCTTTCTTTTTTTGCTGCTTCCCAAACACTTACACGCCAGTAGCATGGGTTGGTGTGCTGGGCTGGTTAAGTGGAGCAGAGCCAACCTGCAAAATCCACTTCCTCAGCATCAGATCTCTTGAGAAAAGCATGAACCATGAGTTGCTTCAAATCTGCTCTCTCTGCGGGGTTTTTAACTAGGCATTTATTCACAAAATCTTGAAATTCCAGAGTGAACACTCTGGGCATTTTTGGAGGAGGCTCGTTGATTAGGTAATCCAACAACTCAAAAATTGCCATGGGAGGTCGGCTGTCCATTCCTTATGAGCTAAGGGGCCTCCCTGGGGTCCTTGGCCTGGGTGGGGTCTCAGCCGTATCTCCTTCCACCTGGCACCCAAACATCTGCTCCAGCTCCTTGCCATCTGGAGGAGGGATGGGATACCTCCCAACTGCCATCTCTACCAGAGAAAATCCCATGCTCCAGATGTCTGACTGCACAGAGCAATGAATCCCCTGGAATCTTTCTGGTGACATGTAGGACCTTGGGCCCATGAAGGAGTTGGCCATGGAGTTGATGAGCTGCCCGCTGACCCCAAAGTTACAGAGCTTGATTTCACCACGGGACTTGACTAGGATGTGGGAGGGCTGGACATCTCTGTGCATGATCTTGTGCTTCTCCCTCAGATATGTCAGGCCTTTTCTTACAGCAATGCTAACTTTTTCTAAAATTTGTTCAGGAATTCTTCCAGCTTTCTTCAGCACTTGATCCAGGGAACCTCCATCCATGCGCTACATGCAGATACTGATCTCGCCTCTCGCTGTAGAATGCACCACAGAAGCCCCCGATGTTTGGAGAGTTGCACTCATGCAGAACCTGCAGCTCCCTTATGATCTGGTTCTGGATTGCGGGTTTGATCTCCAGATGAATTAGCTTTCTGGCCATGACCAGGCCGGAAGGTGTCCCGTCCTGCAGGACAGTCCAACGGACCCTGGAAGGGGGAGTGGGAATGGAGGAGACAAGAAAACACGAGAAATGGAGACAAGACAAATAGCCTGATCAAGTCTCGTTTAATGGTGGCAGTGCAATGCCTTATATAGGCTGGCAGGGGAAGAGGTTGGGCTAGGGCAGTGACGGGGCGCTGTGTTTTCACAAATTACAATCGCGCATGCGCCATTAATTGGTATTTTTCCGGGGCATGGAATTGCGCCTGCGCTGTAGGCTGCATTATCTTCCTGGGCGCGAAAAAATTTGGCGCGCGCGGGAAAAGTTGTTAATGAAGAACCCGGAAATACGCCATCTTGTCTCTGATGATATGGAGCTTAAGCAACAGAAGCCGCGGCAATTTCCGGGCCTCACGGCTCCGGACAGGAAGGCTTATAGGAGACCTTGAACACCACACCGCCATTGCCAGCCCCCAGCTCACTGATCTTCTCGAAGTCGTCATCCTTTAGTTCTCCCACCTTCTGCTTCTGGGTAAGAAAGGCCTCAAGGTGCTTTCGCTGCTGCTCTTCCAGCTTCTTCTGCAAGGCCTCCAAGTTGGTTTCTGCAGAGCTGGTCCCGTTAACCGCGGAGCCGTGGGGGGCCGGGGTCAGCTGGATGGGCGTCGGCTTCTTCTTGGGCACTTTGGACCCGGCCAAGGGGCTTCCAACTCTGGGGAGAGGAGCACCTCTCGCTTCCTCCCGCTGCGCTGCCCTGCGCCCGCTGCTCAGGACCAAGTCCGGGCCGCGTCTGCCTTCGGCGGGGTTGCCTTCGGCGGGTGCGCCCCCCCGCGGTCCCGTCAGCGCCGAGGGGCCGGTGGCGGTCTTAGTGGACCCCCGCCCCACCTGCCCAGGACTCCCCGCAGGAGCGGATAGGGCTGAACATGCGGTTGGGCAGCCCGGGATTCCCTCCCTCTCTCCCTCAACCAACCAGTCCCTCCGGCTAGGGCGGCTCAGCTCTGGAGCCCAGCTCCCCTTCCTGCTGTGAAAAGTGCTGCCACCGCAGGGCTCCTAGCCGCTCCGCGAAGCGACCCCGGGAGGGAGGGAACGGAGGCCGCGGGGAGGGGCGGGGAAGGGGAATAATTCTTTTTTTCTTCTGGACACTAGGCCTTTACCAGACATATGTTTGCAAATATTTTTCTCCCATTCTGTAGGTTATCAATTTCCACTTTCTTGATAGTTTCCTTGATGTGGAAAAGCCTCTTATTCTGAAGTTCAATTTGTCTATTTTGTATTTTGTTGCTTGTGCTTTGGGTGCCATATTTAAGAAAACTAGTTCAAGGTCAAGAAGACGTGTACTTATGTTTTATTCTAAAAGTTTTATCATTTTTATTCTCACATTTAGGTCTTTGATCAATTTCAAATTAATTTTTACATATGGTATGAGGTAGGGGGTTGATTTCATTCTTTTGTATGTGAATATCCAGTTGTCTCAACACCATTTGTTGAAGAGAGGATTCTTTCCTCATTTAATGGCCTTGGCAAACTTGTTGAAAACCAATTAGCCATAGATGTAAGAATTTATTTCTGGACTCTCATTTCTACTCTATTGATCTGTCTATCCTTATGCCAATACCACACTGTTGTGATTACTGTAGCTTTGTTGTAAGTTTTGAAATGGGGAACTGTGTTTTCCTACTTTGTTCTTCTTTTTCCATATTTGTTTTAGGCTATTCTCCATCTTTAGCAATTCCCTATGAATTTTAGAATCAGCTTGTCTATTTCTGCCAAAATGACAGAATTTGACAGAGGATCAATATGTAGATCAATGTGGGGAACATGGCTGATATAGTTTGGATGCTGTTCCCCTAGAATCTCATGTTGAATTGTAATCCCCAGTGTTGGAGGTGGGGCCAGGTGGGAGGCAACTGGATCATGGGAGTGAATTTTTTTCATGACTGGCTTAGTGCTATCCCCTTGGTGTTTTCCTTGCAGTAGCAAGTGAGTACTTGAAAGATCTGACTGTTTAAAAATGTGTGACATCTTCCCCCACACTCTTTCTTGCTCTTGCCATGTGATGTGCCTGCACTTGCTTCACCTTCTGCCATGAGTAAAAGCTCCCTGAGCCTTCCCAGAAGCCGAGCAGATGTGCAGCACTGTGCTTCCTATACAGCCTGCAGAACCATGAGCCAATTAAACCTCTTTTCTTTACAAATTATGCAGTCTGAGCTATTTCTTTATAGCAATCTAAGCATGGCCCAATACAATTGCCATCTTAATAATATTGTCTTCTAATCTATGATAGTGAAATGTTTTTTGATTTATTTAGGTCTTTAATTTTTTTCAGCAACGTTTTGTGATTTTCAGCATATATATAAGTCTTTGCACTCCTTGGTTACATTTATTCCTAGGTATTTTATTATTTTGGATGATATTGTAAGTGGAGTTATTTTCTTAATTTCCTTTTCAGAGTGTTCATTGCTGGTGTTTAGAAGCACAACTGATTTTTGTGTATTGTTCTTATATTCTGTCACTTCGCTGAATTCATTTATCATCTCTAAAAATTTTATTGTGTATTCCTTAGGGTTTTCTCTCTCTCTATATATATAAGATCAGGTCATCTGAAAAATGTTTACTTCTTCTTTTCAGATTTGGATGTCTTTAATTGTTTTACTTGCTTAATTGCTTGGGCTGGAACTTCCAGCACAATGTTAAACAGAAGTGGTGACAGTGGACATGTGTGTCATTTTCCAGATCTCAGGGAAGAATACCTTCACTATTTCATCAGTAAGTGTGATATTAGCAGTGAGTTTTTAATAGATGCCCTTGATCAGGTTGAGGAAGTTCCCTTATAGTCCCAGTTTGTTGAATTTTTTTTTTCTTCAGTGAAAGAGTGTTGGCTTTTGTCAAACACTTTTTATGCATGAAGAGGTTTTCATGTTTTTCTCTCCTTTGTTCTATTAATGTGGTGTATTACATGGATTTATTTCCATGTGTTGAATCATCCTTGCATTCCTGGAATAAATCCAACTTGGTCATGGTATGTAATCCTTTTACTATGCTACTAGATTCAATTTGGTAGTATTTTGTTCAGAATTTTCTCATCGATCTTCATGAGATATATTGATCTGTAGTTTTGTTTTTCTTCTAGTGTCTTTACCTGGCTTTGGCATCAGGGTGATACTGGCTTCATATAAAGAGTTAATAAGTGTTCTCATCTATTTTTTGGAAGAGTTTGAGAAGAATATTAATTCTTCTTTAGGCATTTGGTAGTATTCCCCAGTGAGGTCATTGGGTCTTGGAATTTTCTTTGTTGAAAATGTTTTGATTAGTGATTCAATGTCATTAGTTGCTATGGGTCTATTAAAATTTTCTTCTTCTTCTTGAGTCAGCTTTGGTACTTTGTGTAGGAATTTGTCCCTTTCTTTTTTTCTTTTTTGTTTGAGATGGAGTTTCACTCTTGTTGCCCAGGCTGGAGTGCAATGGTGCTCTCTCGGCTCACCACGACCTCCACCTCCCAGGTTCAAGTGATTCTCCTGCCTCAACGTCCTGAGTAGCTGGGATTACAGGCATGTGCTACCATGCCCAGCTAATTTTTTTTTTTTTTTTTGGTATTTTTAGGAGAGACAGGGTTTCTCCATGTTGGTCAGGCTGCTCTCGAACTCCCGACCTCAGGTGATCCACCCTTGCTGCCTCCCAAAGTGCTGGCTAAAAGTTTGTTAATTTTGCTTATCTTTTTAAAAAACCTAACTTTTTGTTTTGTTGTTTCTTTCTATTGTTTTTCTATATTTTATTTATCTTTGTCTAATCTTTATTGTTTGCTTTCTTCTGATTGCTGAATTTAGTTTACTTTTCTTTTTCTAGTTTCTTAAAATAGGAGGTTAGGTAATTGATTTGACATCTTTTTTTTTATTTTTAAATGTAAGTGTTTAGAGTTATACATTTTGTTTGAGCACTGCTTTCACTGCATCCCAAAAGTTTTTTGTATGTTGTGTTTTTATTTTTATTCATCTCAAAGTATTTTCTAATTCCTTTTGTTACTTTTCTCTTTCACCTGTTGGTTAACAGTGTGTTATTTAATTTTCACATATTTGTCAATTTTCCAGATTTCCTGCTGCTATTGATTTCTAATTTCATTCTGTGTGGTTGGAGAAGAAACTTTGTGTGATTTCAATTTTTGAGAAGTCTTTGAGATTTGTTTTGTGGTTTAAATATAATCTATTCTGGTGTTGGTCCATACACACTTGAGAAGAATGCTAGGTATGAGAAAAGTGTCTACTGTTGGGTAGAGTGTTCTATAATAGAGCTCTATAGAGTTTGTTAGGTCTAGTTTGTTTATAGTGTTATTCAACTCTTTTATTTCCTTGTTGATCTTTTTTCTAGTTGTTCTACCCACTACTGAAAGTGGAATAGTGAAGTTTGTAATGATTATTATCGAATGATCTCTCCCTTCAATTCTGCCAATTTTTGCCTTATATATTTTGGGTCTCTGTTTTTAGGTACATATATTTATAATTGTTTTATCTTCTTGATTGTATATAATCAATATTGTATATAATATTACATGATTATGATTGTATAATATCTATTATTGTCTTTTGTAAACATTTTTATCTTACTGTCTATTTTGTTTGATATTAATATAACCACTCAAGTTCTTTTTTGGCTAATATTTGCTTGGAAAGTCTCTTCCTATTCTTTTACTTTCAACCTATTTGTCTTTGTGTGTGTGTATGTGTGTTTTGAGATGGGGTCTCGCTCTGTCATCCAGGCTAGAGTGCAGTGGTATGATCTCAGCTTACTGCAACCTCCACCTCCCAGGTTCAAGTGATTTTCCTGCCTCAACTTCTGGAGTAACTAGGACTACAAGTGTGCGCCACCAAGCCCAGCTAATTTTTTTTTTTAAGATTGGAGTCTCGCTCCCAGGCTGAAGTACAGTGGCAAGACCTTGGCTCACTGCAACCTCTGCCTCCTGGGTTCAGGAGATTCTCCTGCCTCAGCCTCTTGAGTAGCTGGGATTACAGGCACTCGCCACCATGCCTGGCTAATTTTTGTATTTTTACTAGAGACGGGGTTTCACCATGTTGGTCAGGCTGGTCTTGAACTTCTGACCTTGTGATCTGCCTGCCTCGGCCTCCCAAAGTGCTGGGATTACAGGTGTGAGCCACTGTGCCCGGCTAATTTTTGTACTTTTTAGTAGAGGCAGGATTTCGCTATGTTGCCCAACTCCTGGCTTCAAGTGATTCACCCACCTTGGCCTCCCAAAGTGCTGGGATTATAAGCATGAGCCACCATACCTGGCCTCAACCTATTTGTCTTTGGATTTAAAGTGACTATTTTGTAGACAGCATATGGTTGGATTATTTTAAAAAAATCTATTCTGCCAAGTCTCTTCCCTTTACTCAGAGAATTTAATCTCTGAGTTAATTTATGCTAATTAATACTGATAAAGAAAGGCTTCTGCACTTTGCTATTGTTTTCTATATGTCACATTGTTTTTGTTCCTCAATTCCTCCATTATTGCCTTCTTTTGTATATAATAGATATCTTCTAGTGTACATTTTTCATTCCTTCTCATTTCTTTTACAATATACTTTTTAGGTTTTTTTTTAGCGGTTACTCTGAGAATTACAGTTAACATCTTAATTTGTAACAAACAAGTTCAAATTAATACCAACTTATTTTCAATAATAGTCACAATGTTTAGTCTTATCAAACTCTATCCCATTTGTTGTTGTTACAAATCACATCTTTATACATTTTGAGCATATCCATGATAATTTATAAGTATTGTTTTATACAGTTGTTATGTTTTATTGATTGATTGATTGTTTGAGATGGGATCTCACTCTGTTGCCCTGGCTGAGGCAGGTGATGTGAACATGGCTCACTGCAGTCTCAGTCTCCAGGGTTCAAGTGATCCTTCTGCCTCAGTCTCTTGAGTAGCTGAGACCACAGGCACATGCCACTATGCCTGATTAATTTTAAAAAACTGTGTAGAGATGGAGTCTATGTTGCCCAGTCTGACCTCAAACTCCTGGGCCCAAGCAATCCTTCTGCTTTGACTCCTCAAAGTGCTAGGATTAAAGGTGTGAGCCACCATACGCAGCGCAGTTGTGTTTTAAGCAATGTAGGAAAAAAAGAAGTTACAAACTAAAATAAATGAATACTGACTTATAGTTACCTGTGTTGTTAGGTAAATATTTACGGTTGTTCATTATTTCTTTGGGTGGATTTGCATTACTTGTGTTCCTTCTCATTTCAGCTGAAGGACTCCTTTCAGTATTTCTTGTAGGTCAGGTCTACTAGCAAAGGATTCTCTGTTTTTGTTTATCTGGGAATGTCTTAATTTCTTCTTTAGTTTTGAAAGATAGTTTTGTCAGATATAGAATTTTTGGTTAATAGCACTTTTAATTTATATTTCAGCACTTCTAATATGTCATCCCACTGCCTCCTAACCTCCATGATTTCTGATGAGATACTAGCTCTTAATCTTATTGAGGAATCCTTTCTACCTCACAAGTTGCTTCTTTTGCTGCCCTCGTGATTCTGTCTTTGTCTTAGGCTTTTGACAGTAGATTGTAGCATGCCTTGTATGAATCCCTTTGGGTTTATCCTGTTTGAAATTTTTTGAGGTTCTTGAATATACGTGTGTGTGTGTGTATAGTATATATCCACAGTTTATATATGTACACAATTTGTTTATATGCATATATATAACCTAGATAAATAAACACATATATTATGTATATATGTATGTATATATAGTATATATACACATACTTCACCCCTGCTTGGGTGATGGGTGCAACAAAATCTCAGAAATTACCACTAAAGAACTTACCCTCCTGGTTAACATGGTGAAACCCTGTCTCTACTAAAAATAGAAAAATTAGTCAGGTGTGATGGCGGGTGCCTGTAGTCCCAGCTACTTGGGAGGCTGGGGCAGGAGAATGGCGTGAACCCAGGAGGCGGAGCTTGCAGTGAGTAGAGATCATGCCACTGCACTCCAGCCTGGACGACAGAGACAGACTCTATCTCAGACAAAAAAAAATAAAAAAATAAAAAAAATAAAAAAAAGTTATCCACATAACCAAACACCACCTGTTTCACAAAAACCTGTTGAAATTAAAAAAAAAAAAAATCTGTACTTCTGTACTTTAAGAATCAGTACAGAAGGAATAAGTTAAATAGAATTATTTCCAATATTTCGGGCCATACTTTGTTATTCTTTTCATGGCTTGTAATGTTTTGTTGAAAACAGGACATTTTAAATACTGTAATGTGGCAACTCTGCTAATTACCTAGGGCATTTTGTTGCTGTTATTGTAGCAGCTATGGTTTGCTTAGTGACTTTTCAGAATTAAATATATAAAGTCTGTTTTCTTTGTCATGTGTGGCTATTGAAATCTCTTTATTGCTAGCTTAGTGGTCAGCCAGTGATTTTATAGGGATTTCCTTAAATGCCTGGAACCAGAACAAAAATCTCACAGTCTTTGGAGATGGGCTTTGTGAGTGTATTGGGGCATGTCTTCAACTTCTAGTCAGATGATTTACAACCCTGTTTTAGCTTTCATTTCCTCCTGTGCAGAGCCTGATGATCAGCAAAGAGCTTTCTCAAAACTTAGTGACGTGGACAGGAGACAGGGAAATACTGGGTAGGAGAGGGCAGTTTCCCAGCAAAGGCCCTACCTTCAAGCCTGAAGACCTGTGGTCCTAAATGAGGACAGGCATTCCTGTTTTCATGCCCAAAAAGTTTCCTTTTGGCCTGCTACACCCCCTATCCTGCACCCATATAAACCCTGAACTCCAGGCTCCAGAAGCCAACTAGCAAGCCAGCAGATCAACAGAGAGATGGATGGTGGAATGATGTAACAGAGAAAGGGAGAAGAGGAGGATCATCTTAATGCTGGGTGGCCTGACTCCAGGGGAAGATCACCTTCCCACTCCATCCCCCTTTCTACCTCCCCATCCATCCCACTGAAAGCCACCTCCACCACTCAATAAAACCTCACTTTCATCCTTCAAGCCCGTGTATGACCAGATTTTTCCAGGATGCTGAGCAAGAGCTTGGGACACAGAAAACTGTCACACTGGCCCTCTGCCCTTGCAAAAAGGCAGAGGGTCTGTTGAGCTGGTTGACACTCAAGCTGTCTGTGGATGGCAAAGCTGAAAGAGCTTTGTAACACTGGGATTGCAGACACCTACCCCTAGACACTATCATGGGGCCAGAGCCCAAAGTGCTTGCTGTGGCCTCTGCACCTGCCTGTCTGCATGCTCTCCCTCCTGCTAGGGGTTTCAGCAGCAAGGCTCAAACCCCTTGTGAGTCACGTACCTGTTGCACATCCTGTGAGGGGGATCAGGGAACTCTCCCACTTCACTAGAGTTTTCTCAGGTCTTTTCTGAGTGTGTGTCCTGCTCTGGGCTTGTGTGTGGTCTTCTAGATTCCTAGGAATATGTGGAAGCTTTACAAAGCCCTTATTCTCCAAAGCATTTCATTCCTCAATCTTTACATCTAAGATTTTCAGTTTGTCTATTGTTTATTCCAGCTTTTATTTCTTGCCCCAGGTGGCATCAGACAATACATGTGCCTTTAAGTGTTTTTAACAATCACCCTCCATCCCCATCCCTCAGGTAGCTGAATTATGTGAAATGAAGGCAAGCTCTTTGAGGCAGTCCCTCAGGGAACCACCAGAGAGATCAAAACAAACAACCACAACCCACTGTGGTTGTGAATGAGATCCATTCTGTTCCCTCCACTAAAAGGTACCTGTACTGCGCATGTGGGCTGTCATCTTCAAGGCCATCACCAAGCTGGGGAGTAGAAAATGGGTCCAGGGTAAGGTAAAAGGTTACAAAGTTTTCTTCTCAAGATTTAGCTTTTTTTTTTTTTTTTTTTGATTGACTAAGCAGTCCTTTGCTTACTATAAGCTGATTAGTTTCCAGAGTTCTGAGGAAGTCGATTATCACAAATTTTGCCAGTTTATTCATTGCTTTTGTGGAGAGAGGGACTTTTCAATGTCTCTACACTGCCATTTTCACTGACGTCATTCGGTAATTGAATTCTATGGTATAGTGTCTCTCTAATGAAACTAAATTAATGCCAGATGTTTACTTAGTCTGCAAAGTCAGAGTGTGGATTTGAATGATTTGCAGGATCTGTCCCTGATCCATGATAGCTTTCCCTTATTATGCAGATCACAATCTGGAAAGGAATGTCTATTCTTTGAAAATAAGATGCACACTTTTGAAATGTTTCATCCCTTTTCTAGATAGTTTGCAGACTACAACTCAACTAGTGATACAGGCACATCATTAGTATGTGATGAATACTTCTGTTATCTTTAGGTGGTGTCCTTCCATGGGGCTAGCAAGAAATATTTTCAATAAGATTGGGGTACTTTAGTTGATAATGAATGTCACCCATTATATGTTAATGTTTGCTAACTTAATTTTCAGAATATGATGTTTTCTGACTTTGTTTTAAAGTCTGTATACTGGTTATCTTTCTAGTAGGGCTTGAAAGCATAAAAATATTTCTTCTACTGTGACAGGAAGGAGGAGAACATATAAGATAGCATTTTGATTGAGAATTTTCTTTTTCTGTGATTTATTCCGTTGACTTGAGGAAAGACTCACTAATCATTATCTTTCAGGGAATTTCACCCAAAGAACAAACGACTTTGGCTGAAAGAGGAGACTTCCAGAAGAAGGTACAGTTAGAGGTGAATGGTTGGCTCACTGGTGGCTAGCTGGATTTTTCTCATCTGATAAAAGCCTCAGTCTGGAAATTCAACTTTTGTCCACTCTAAATGTCAAACAGATGTGGAAATGTTGGAGGACACTGAGTGAGCCCTCTGGGAGTTCATGCTGTGACAGCAGACCTACCTCTTGGCAAATATTTCATGCTTAGGGAAGAAAAAGTCATGTGTTCATGTTTATTTCAAAGCCAGGGAGTCACAGGGGCAAAGAAAAAGGAATTTTGTGAGCACAATTTGTGGTCTGTTCTTTGACTTCTTACTCAAAGTCTCATGACTGGAGGCTGGAGAGAGAGAGCAGCAACAGAAGGGCAAAAATCAGCAAACAAAAAGAATGATTTATCTGTATTAGTCTGTTTTCATGTCGTTGATAAAGACAGCATGGGTAATTTATAAAGAAAAAGAGGTTTAATGGACTCACAGTTTCACGTGGCTGTGAAGGCCTCACAATCATGGCAGAAGGTGAAGGGCACATTTTACGTGGTGGCAGACAAGAGAGAAATGAAAGTCAAGTGAAAGGGGTTTCCCCATATAAAACCATCAGATCTCGTGAGACTTATTCACTACCAGGAGAACAGTACAGGGGAAACTGCCCCCATGTTTCAATTTTCTCCTACTAGGTCCCTCCCACAACATGTGGGAATTATGAGAGCTACAGTTCAAGACGAGATTTGGGTGGGGACACAGCCAGACCACATCATCGTTCAATCAGTAACTGTGGCAAGTTATATAGCTTCCTTAGGTCTTGTGTCTCTCGTTTGTGAAATGAAGGTGTGAAATTAAAACCCCTCCTAACTCTAACATTCTGCGATTCTATAATGTTACCCGTGAATATACTCTTCTCCATTTCCTGGTTTTCTCTGGAGGAAGTACCCTCCTCCTCTCTGCTCCTGGACCCTCCACACCTGCCTTACTGAATGGACAGTCACCTGTTCAGTGGGAGCAGGAGGCAGGAGCAGCTATCATAATGCCTCTCTTCACCTTGGTCCTCCCATAAATTATTCTTTTCTACCTGTCATTGTGGTGTTTATTTGAGGGACAGTGCTAATCTGCCAGACTGAGATGTGAAAGTAATTGGGTGTTTTTCATTGTACTTCTTTTTTTCCCTTTTCTTTGACTCTATTATTGAAAAATTATAAGATTTATCAGGATTACATTAGGCTACAAATAACAGCAAACCCAACCAAAAATGATTTAAACAAAGAGAAATTTATCTTTCTCAGTAAGGAGCAGCGGTCTTGCTGTGTCGGCCAGGCTGGCATGCAGTGGCACAATCATAGCTCACTGCAGCCTCAACCTCCCAGGCTCAAGCAATCCTCCCGCCTCAGCCTCCCAAGTAGCTGGGACCACAGGCATGCACCACCACAGCCACTAAATTATTTTAATTATTTTATTTTTTGTAGAGACAAGTCTCACTGTGTTGCCCAGGCTGGTCTAGAACTTCTGAGCTCAAGTACTCTTCCCTTCTTGGCCTCCCAAAGTGCTGGAACTACAGGCATGAGCCACTGTGCCCAGTCTCCTCTGTGTCTATTTTCTTTTCTTTTCTTTCTTTCTTTTTTTTTTCTTTTTTGAGACAGTCTCGCTCTGTCACCCAGGCTGGAGTGCAGTGGCACGATCTCGTCTCACTGCAACCTCCGCCTTCTG
>NW_012115522.1:1357404-1389942 GCF_000951035.1 Colobus angolensis palliatus
GAGACAGTCTCGCTCTGTCACCCAGGCTGGAGTGCAGTGGCACGATCTCGTCTCACTGCAACCTCCGCCTTCTGGGTTCTAAGTGATTCTTTTGCCTCAGCCTCTGGAGTAGCTGGAATTACAGGCAAGAACCACCATGCCCAGCAAATTTTGTATTTTTAGTAGAGATGGGGTTTCACCATGTTGGCCAGGCTGGTCTTGAACTCCTGACCTTAGGTGATCCACCCGCCTCAGCTTCCCAAAGTGCTGGGATTACTGCTGTGAGGCACCGTGCCTAGCTTGTGTCTATTTTCTTGACTGTGTTCTCCTAGGACATCACCAATTAATACCCAGGTAGTTTGCTGTGCCATGAGCCTCCCACAGTCTTAGGAAAAAAATATGTTTTTCAAGGACTGCTTCCTTCAGAGATCAAGATGGATTTTGACATAAACCTAAGGGTGTCTATATGTTTCATATGGGAAAGTTTGTGATCTTGCTTCTTCATGGGCCTTTATCTCAATTCCCAAGCGAAGTAAGAAACTCGGTAGAATCCTAGTATTTGCCAGCAAAATAATCTCTTTCTTGCTGCATGATTTCATTCTCTTCTAGTCCTACCCTGCTTGTTAGAGATGGCAAAGTAGAGAAGGAAGCTATTGAATGTTCCCAATGCAAAGAAATGATAAATGGTTGAGATGATGGATGTGCTAATTACTCTGATCTGATCACTATACATTCTATGTATCAAAACATCACTATGTACCCCATGAATATGTACTATTATTTGTCAATTAAAAATTTGTATACTTAAAAAATGGCAAAGCTAAGACATAGAATAATGCTATGTATGAAAACATCACTATGTACCCCATGAATATGAACTATTATTTGTCAATTAAAAAGTTGTATACTTAAAAAATGGCAAAGCTAAGACACAGAATAATGCTATGCCTCCATTATTTATGAGGAGAGATGGGATGGTATCTCCCAGCCTGTGAATTCACTGAGTTGGCTCAAAGATCCGTTTCTGCCTCTGTGCTTTCTTTGGCAGTGGGATCTATAGAGCCATGCCAGCTGGGATAGTTCCCAGCCTCCTCCTCCACCTCCCCTTGGCATCTGGACAAAAATTCCTGGTATATATACAACCATCTAGCTCTGGTAGTGATTTTACTGGCTGTATGTTTATCCTGCAATTTAGTTTGCAGACCAGATAGCAATGGTATGCCTATAATTACCCAGATTGATTGATGCATTGATCCATTTATTTAACAAACATTTGTCTAATGTCTGTGTGCCAGGTATTAAGATAGGTGCTGGAGCAAGAATCCACCATGAAAATATCACCTTCATTTGAATAGAGGTGAATTGTAATAGAGATGAAAGGCAGAGTCCTTGTTTACTTGCTTGAATTGTCCAGGAGATTGTGTGATTCAGCAATGCTGACTTGTCCGAATTTGGACTATCTAGATGATTGTAGCTAAACCAATAATAGGCCTAATGGCCACTTACCTGTTGGATGCTTTCCAACATGTGGATATCAAGATGCCTTTCTGGAATGGATGATAGTAAGTAAAGAAGGTACTGTTACTGTTGACCAAGAGTTCTTGAGAGATGGCTTTACATCTAGATACTGGGGCTCTCAGATACAACAGGTGGCAAGATGTTGTCATAGACTGTCTGAGTCTATAAATTGGGAAGGGATGAATCATTCTGACCTTGTCATTGGAATTTTGTTTTTCTTTTCTTTTTTTTTTTTTTTTTTGAGTTTCTGTCTCACTCTGTTGCCCAGGTTGGAGTGCAGTGGAGCAGTCATGGCTCTCTGCAACCTCTACCTCCTGGGTTCACATGATCCTCCTGCCTCAGTCTTCAAGTAGCTAAGACTACAGGCATGTGCTAACATGCCCAGCTAATGTTTGCATTTTTTGCAGAGACAAGAGTTTCTCTCTGTTGCCCAGGCTGATCTTGAATTCCTGGGCTCAAGCAATCTTACTGCCTCTGCCTGGATTTTACTTTTAACCTTTCTAAATCTACAAACATTTTCTTTTCATCACCTATGGATTCTGCCTCAATAAAAAATTTTTGCAATCTGATGATGGCAATAAGTGAGAAGGTCTTATAGTGAGACTTTCTTTTGGATGCTTTCCACTTACCTGCGGCCTTCCATGTGGTCGCTCAGGGGCTCAAGGCTTTTCTCATCTTGTGGTTCTGCTCTTCTCTAGGTCCACAGAGTCCTCTCCATTCAGGCAGGGGAGAAAGCAAGAAAAGATGACTTGCAGGAGGCTTTTACTGGCTCTTCCTGGAAGTGATGCACTTTTCCTCTACCTACATTTTATTGGCTGGAACTCAGGCAGTCACCACATTTAACAGTAAGGAAGGCTGGGAAATGTGATCTTATCATGGGTGCTGGTGACTACAGAGTAGTTTCTGCTACCTGCTGGAATTGATCTTCTAGCTAGCATGGGGACAGATGGTTGGTCCTTGGGAAAACTCTTTTTATTTTTTTGGAGAGAGGGTGTCTCACTGTGTCACTCAGGCTGGTCTTGAACTCCCAGCCTCAAGTGATCTTCCTGCCTTAGCCTCCCAAAGTGCTGGGACTACAAGTGTGTGCCATTCCACCCAGCTAAAAGCTCTTTAATGTTTGGTCTCTAGGGGCATAGAGAGTGAACAGTGGGGGCTAAGATACTTCCTTACAAGCCCCCACAACCTAGCTGGGTGTTGTTTCTGCCCAAGTAGTTCCAGCAACTGGCTTTCTAGGTCTCTCAGCAATTGTGTGAATTGTCTAATATCCTTGACCAAGTTCCTACTCTGTTAAGTCTGAGTGGCTTTCATGGGTTGCAGCTAAGAAATCCGGGGTCATTTCATTTATTTTTTTGTCTGTTTTTCTTTTGATCAATTGTATCTATCTTTGAGATTGGGCCTCAGGGAGACTATCTCTATTGAACTAAGTAATGGTGTTTACTTCTGTCTGCATAATAACCCATAGAACAAGCCTAAGCTCACATGTGTACAAAAGCATATCTACAGCAAATCCATTCTGTAAGTTTCAGGCCCATCAGAACAAGGTAAATATTTGTAGTTTCTATGCAGTTGAGGCAGGACAGTCTTATCTAATCTTTGACCAAAGAGAAGTTTATTTGAAATCCCATTATTGCCACCAGTGATAAAGGTGTGGTGTTAAGAATGCAATTCCAACTCCAGGAGGGGAGTGGTCACCTATGCGTCCCTCCCTGTTGGGAGGCCTTCAGACTGGGCAGCAGGTTGTGACATATAGCTGGGAATCCAACTGTGTGAGTTTGAATATTGACCAGAGAGAGAATCAAGACTGACTTAGAGATCATGATTGATGCTTTATAGATTCCCAGGCTCAGGGAGGGATATGATTTGGCTGTGTCCCCACCCAAATCTCATCTAGAATTGTAATAATCCCCATATGTCAAGGCTGGGGCCAGGTGGATATAACTGAATCATGGGGGCGGTTTCCCCCATACTGTTCTCGTGGTAGTGAATAAATCTCACGAGATCTCATGGTTTTATAAAGGGGAGTTTCCCGCACAAGCTCTCTTGCCTGCCTCCATGTAAGACATGACTGCTCCTCATTTGCTCTCTGCCATAATTGTGAGGCCTCCTTAGCCATGTGGAACTGTGAGTCCCTTAAATCTCTTTCCCTTATAAATTACCCAGTTGCAGGTATGTCTTTATTAGCAGTGTGAGAACAGACTAGCACAGAGAAGGGCAAGAGTTGAAAGTTTCAGAGTGGAGTACAAATTCCCTGATCACTGGGCTCTTCAAAATCACCTTTTCCACTTTTCATTTCATACTGAATTGAAACCATATCTGAGGGTAACCCATTTAATAATGACATTATTTCACCCTTTCAGCTTCAGCAAGTCACTTAAATTTGTTGAATCTCAACTTCATCATATGTAAAAATAAAGAGTATCTTCCAGTCCCCACTTCTGGGACCTCATTTCTCTAGCAGATTTGCACTGATTCTCATTATTCTTTGTTGCTTTCAGCATTCTCCACCAGATGGCTCCAGTCTCTCGGTGTAAACCTACGTCCACAGCTTCCTTTGGAGCCCGGCTTGCTTTTGTGGATTCCTCCCCTCTGCAGAGTCAACTTCTACTCTTCTCCAAGTTTTTAAACGAAACGCTTCATATGTTTGAAAGCATTTTCTTCCTCCTGTCTTCCATAGCACATTACTCTCCTTGTTTCAACCATAGATGAACCATTTATTTTAATTCATTTTTAATGACACAAAGCTAGTCTGTACCATAACCTCTATTGTGGACTATGGCCAGGGCTCACACTCCAAAGCTGATCCACTGGTGCAGTTAAAAATGGGATAGGAAATTCCTGTGAAAGTCAGTGAACTGAGATTCTGGGCTCTTTTGTCTTGGTCGGTTCCTTACTCTACTTGACCTGCTGAAGCCATTGAATTTTGGGGGACTGTAAATAATTTTAGGAAGGCAACAGGGATGATTCTACTCATCCATATTTTTCTTTTTGTGTATATCTTTTTTTTTTTTTTTTAAGAGCTGGGGGGTCTTGCTGTATTGCCCAGGCTGATCTCAAACTCCTGGCCTGCCAAGAACAGCTCAGTCATGAAGACCCTAACCCAGCAGCACTAGTGAGATTGAAGACACACACACAGAAATATAGAGTGTGGAGTGGGAAATCAAGGGACTCACAGCCTTCAGAGCTGAGAGCCCTGAACAGAGTTTGACCCACATATTTATTGATAGCAAGCCAGTGGTAAGCATTATTTCTATAGATTATAGATTAACTAAAAGTATTCCTTATAGGGAAGCAAAGGGATGGGCTAAAACAAAGGGATGGCTCTGGCTAGTTATCTGCAGCAGGAACATGTCCTTAAGGCACAGATCGCTCATGCTATTGTTTGTGACTTAGGAAAGCCTTTAAGCGATTTTCCTCCCTGGGTGGGCCAGATGTTCCTTGCCCGTATTGGGGTAAACCCACAACCTTCAGTGTGGGCATCATGGTCGTCATGAACAGGTCACAGTGCTACAGAGATTTTGTTTATGGCAGTTTTGGGGCCAGTTTATGGCAGATTTGGGGGCCTGTTCCCAGCACTGGCCTCAAGTGATCCTCCTGCCTTGGCCTGCGAAAGCACTGGGATTGCAGGCTTACAGATGTGAGCTGCCAAGCCCTTCTGTTTATATTGTTTTCTTTTTCTTTTTCTTTTTGGGACGGAGTCTTGCTCTGTCGCTCAGGCTGGAGTGCAGTGGCTGGATCTCGGCTCACTGCAAGCTCCGCGTCCCGGGTTTACGCCATTCTCTTGACTCAGCCTCCCGTGTAGCTGGGATTACAGGCGCCTGCCACCTCGCCCAACTAGTTTTCTGTATTTTTTAGTAGAGACGGGGTTTCACCGGGTCAGCCAGGATGGTCTCGATCTCCTGACCTCGTGATCCGCCCGTCTCGGCCTCCCAAAGTGCTGGGATTACAGGCTTGAGCCACCGCTCCCGGCCTTCTTTTTCTTTTTTTGGAACAGAGTCTCATTTTCACCCAGGCTGGAGTGCAGTGGCATGATCTTGGCTCATTGCAACCTCCGCCTCCTGGGTTGAAGAAATTCTTCTGCCTTAGCCTCCTGAGTAGTTGGGATTACAAGTGTGAGCCACCACGCCTGGCTAATTTTTGTAATTTTAGTAGAGATGGGGTTTCGCCATGTTGGCCAGCCTGGTCTCGAACTCCTGGCCTCAAGCAATCCTCCTGCCTCAGCCTCCCAAAGTGCTGGGATCATAAGCGTGAGTCACCATGCCCAGCCTGTGTGTATTATTTTCATTGATCATTTGCTAGTTGGATAGCAAACAGAAGTGAAAGCAACCTTAAGCCAAGTCGGAACTATCAGTCTGAAAATTATTGAATTCAGATCAGCTTTGTGATCTTGTCCAGCTCAGTCCCTTATCAACTCTATTCCTGCAAAATAATATTGACATCGTAGAGATATCCATATATATATGTGTGTATAATGGGTAATTGAAACATTAACTTGAGTTTTCTTCCTGTAGACTCAACTAGAAAGAACCAACGATGCTTTTCCATTTTCCATCTCTGAGATATGCTGCTTTTGAAGATCTAGGGCCATTGAGCATGGGGTTTGTTGGCAAAAGAATATTTGATAGTATAAGAAAAGGAGGAGGTTTCAGTCTTGGCACATTAAGTTACTAATTCAACAGATACTTGTCCCTAGCTTGTGCCAGGCACTTTTCTAGGCATTGGATATATATCAGCAAATAGGATTGGGAAGGATCCAGCTCTCACAGAATTTGTATTCTTCTGAAGAACACAGTAAACCAGCACATAGTCCACAAATCAGATTGCTTCAGCTAGCGATCAGTATTGTGAAGAAAATACGATAGGGCTCTGAGACATAGAATGCCAGGAGGTTTTATCTAAGCAGAGAGCTGCAAGGGCCAGGGAGACAGTGACTATATCCCCTAGGACTAGGAGGAGTGTGTGTTTCATAAACAGTGCAGAGCTGACCTCCCTTGAATTCAGCATCTCAGTGATGGAAAGACATCCAAAGGCAATGACCGCTGGGCTGTCTGAGTTCTGGTTATTAAGGGACATTCCTCTGTGGCTGAACTTGGCATGGAGGGAATACAACTGCCTGACATTGAACATATGCAGCACACGCCCCGGACTAGGAGCAAGCAGTGCATCTTGGGGGCGATGAGCAGGTCCTCCTCCTTTGTTTTTTTTTTGGATCATGTAAACCCCATGGGTTCTTATGCTTATGGGAAGGAGAAATAATTCCCCCAAATGACGGACATGAAACTCTTCATCATCTTTGGAAGGTAGGGTCTCATTAGATTCAATCTGACTAAAAAAATTAAGGAGGCGTTTCTTGTATCCCCAGTGTCACAGAGTGGCATGTTACACGTATATTTCTGATAGTTGCCTGCCTTATTTTTCCTTTTAGAAAGTAGGTGCCTTAAGGTCAGGCACTTGACTTCATACACAGAAACTTCCAGTGATATAAGTCTTAACATTTGGCCAGGTGTGGTGACTCACGCCTGTAATCCCAGCACTTAGGAGGCCGAGGTGGGAGGATTGCTTGAGGCTAGGAGTTTGAGACCAGCCTCGGCGACACAGTGAGATCTGTCTCTACAAAAAATAAAATAATTTAGCTGGCTGTGGTGATGAACACCTGTGGTCCCAGCTACTCGGGAGGCTGAGGTGGGGGGATTGATTGCTTGAGCCTGGGAGTTTGAGGCTGAAGTGAGTTATGATTGTGGCACTGCATGCCAGCCTGGCCAACACAGCGAGACCCTGTCTGTAAAAAAAAAAAAAAAAAAAATTTGCTGGGTGTGGTAGTGTGTGCACTTGTGGTCCCATCTACTCAGGAGGCTGAGGTAGGAGGATGCCTGAGGTTAGGAGTTTCCAGTTACAGTGAGCTATGATTGCACCACTACACTCCAGCCTGGGTAACAGAACAAGACCCTTTTCTAGAATATAAAAAAAAAAAACAACCCTAAACCTTAGCATTCAGTAGCCACTTCAGCACAATTCTTCTCTCTGTTTTAACCAAACAGACCTGTGTGAATGTGGGGAGAGCTGTGTGAAAATGGAGAAGTGCTGGCCTGCCCAGGGTGGGACAAAAACATGGTTAGTTAAGGAGATTTGGTTTTCAGAACCTGCGGAGTCCTCCTTTGCCATTACTCAGTGATGATGATTTTCCTCCACGAGGTTTCTCCTGTCTGTGTCTCTCTCTTTACTTTGTGGCTGTGTGACCTGACAGGCTTCTGTGACTTAGAAAATGCAGGACCCTAGTCCTTGTGGGATGAGTGGCAGATCCTGGATGGTTATGCCAAAGGCCTGGATGAAGCACCAGGAAGCAAGCTCCCGGGAGGCGCTGGCTCCAGAAAGGCCAGAAGGTGCCAAGAAACCTACAAGGAAAGTGACATTGCCTCTGCTGTGAGCGCCTGCTGCATCTGCCAGTGAGGATGCTCACCACCTGTTTCTCTGTGCTCCACGGATGGGGGCCGGGGTGGGGGCCCGAGGACGCGAATGCAAATGTGAGCTTCAGACCAGGCCATGTTGCCAGGAGCCGGTCTACTGAGCTGTGTCCTCACCCTCTCCTTCTCAAACATCTTGACTGCAACAAAAGGTGCTGTGTCAGAAGAGTCAATTGTGTGGCGGTCTCTTGGCTGTGAGCCAGTTTGCTGAGTGGGCGGGTGTTATCTGTTGGAGCTAGTGGCTAGGGTTTGAACCCAAACCAGGAAAAGGGTGGGAGTGAAGCAAGGCAGAGTGGAGAGGGAGGGCAGCTGCAGAGTGGGGGTGGGCATCAGCCGGAAGAGCCTCCCTCTCCTGGCCTGGCCACACCTCTGGCACTGCAACCCAGAGGCCAGTCTCATCTTCCAGTCCTGACCTGCCTGCCCCTGACAGCCCAGACCTACTGTGCATGTCTCTGGGCTGCTGAGAAGCCTCTTGGGGTGCTTAGACAAACTGTGCCCTGCCAGACCTTTTTAGGTGTACATGGGGCATTTTCCTCTACCCCTTCTCCTTTTCTCTCTCTCCCTTTCTCTCTTTCTTTTTTTGGTGAGCTCCTCTTCCCCTAGAACCTATAGAAAGGAAACCTTGAGCTCAAAGCCTGACCTGCTTCCTTGCTTTGGTCTGCTGCCTTCCCTCTGCCCTTCAGCTCTGGGCTTTGTGCAGGGAGACAGTGACCCAATGAACATGCGTTTCCTGCCTGACATCCTCTGTCCCATTGGGAAGTCACTCTCACTCATTGGAAGTCACTTAGCCCCATTCCCTCTTGTCTCCAAGTTTTCTTGGGCCCCCCGCAGGGCTCAAAATGTTTTTTTTGACAAGGCTGCTGAGTGAATTGATGAGTGATTTGGAAATAGACAGGGTTAGGTGGCAAGGAAAAACGCTTCTCTCCCATCTGTCACCCTCTTTCTAGGAGGGAAAGTGGGGATGACTGTATTTTGGCTGCAGGAGGTGTGAGGACTCTTCCTATCTGACTTCAAGGAGAGGTGGCATTAGCCCTGTGCCCTTGGATCTCTGGGTCTCTATTTCTTTACTTGTAAAATGAAGAGGTTCATAAAATGTAAAATGATGACCACAGTCTCTTCCATCTTTAAATTGCATGGCTGTTTCCTTGCAGGTGGGATGGCAAGAGCTCATGTGTAGCTGTCTGTGGTTTAGGAGAGGTCACCAAGCTTTGCTGGGATCTAGGTGGGGGCAGCAGATTTGGCCTGGGGAGTAAGTGTTTCCAGCTCTGAGGTTGATAGCCCTGGAGGCTAAACCAGATTGATCAAGATGACAAGACACCAAAAGTGCCCTCTAATTAATTGCCTCTTGTAGCAACTGAAAAATTCATATGAGTCTCACTAAGACAACTCATATTTTCTTCCTTTTTCAGATGTCTTTCAGTTATGGAAAAATACTTTGGGCAACATAGAGCAATTGGTTTTGCTAAGTGTGGTGCCTGGTGCAGTAATGGAACTGGCTAGCATAGAAAACAGATAGTTTTAAGTAGTTTTAGTTGTGATTTGATTGTTGCAATGAAAGCTTATGTCATCCATGATACCTATTGTGCTATATCTTTGTGCTATTTTCTTGGCATCCTAGCATCAAAATCACCTGGGATTTTTCTTTTTCTGTGTGTGTGTGTGTGTGTGTGTGTGTGTGTGTGTTTTGATGGAGTCTATAGCTCTGTTGGCCTAGGCTGGAGTGCAGTAGCACAATCTTGGCTCACTGCAACTCCACCTCCTGGGTTCAAGCGGTTCTCCTACCTTAGCTTCTTGAGTAACTGGGATTACAAGTATGTACCACCATGCCTGGCTAATTTTTGTATTTTTAGTAGAGACAGAGTTTCACCATGTTGGCCAGGCTGGTCTTGAACTCCTGACCTCAAGTGATCCTCCTGCCTTGGCCTGCCAAAGTGGTGGGATTACAGGTGTGAGCCACCATGTCCGGCTGGATTTTTCTTAAAAAGATTGCAAACCTGCTCCACAGGTACTAAATAAAAATACCTGGGAGTGATGCTCAGGAATCTGTGCTTTAAATATGTTTTTCAGGTGCTCTTGTGTATGCTAAAGAAACACTGGTTCAGAGCTGATGCCACGTAATTTCCACTGTTATATGCCATGATGCTATTTATTTCTTTATTGTTTAAATATGTGCCACCCTTGCCTTTCCTAACTTGATTGTAAGCTTTTGGAAGGCAACACACCAGCCACTTCTTTTTCTGCAGTGTTCAGCACATATTGGTGCTATACACCTCTGAGGTTTACAGATGTTCTGTGGATTTGTAACCCTACAGCTTAACACAGCTCAGGGATTTGGGCAGTAGCTGCCCATCTTTATTAGAGTGTTTTCAGGTTGCTGATAAAGACATACCCGAGACTGGGTAATTCACAAAGAAAAAGAGATTTAGTGGACTCACGGTTGCATATGGCTGGGGGGCCTCACAATCATGGTGGAAAGGGAAAGGCATGTCTTACACGGTGGTGGCAAGAGGGAATGGGAACCAAGTGAAAGGGGTTTCCGCTTGTAAAACCATCAGATCTCATGAGACTTGTTCATTACCACCATAACAGTATGAGAGAAACTGCCCCCATGATTCAGTTGTCTCCCACAGGGCCCCTCCCACAACACATGGGATTATGGGAGCTATAATTCAAGATGACATTTAGGTGGGGACACAGTGAAACCATATCACCATCCTAGGGAGGAGGATGTGGTGAGGGGAGAGGGAGGTCAGGTTTGATTCTCTGGATGCATTTTCCTCTTTCCCCTCTTTTCCTGGAAAGCATTTGGCCTATGGGATCCTTCCTCTCCCTGGAAGTTTGGATGGTTTGGCACTGGATAAAGTGTCCATAAGGACTAGCTAGGCTCTGAGAGTGGCATGGAGGAAGGCAGGGATGAAAATGAAATATAAAAGTCATTGGGATCCCTAATGTAGAGCCCGGGGAGACTGTCGTGGTTCCTACAGGGAGGGTGATGTGGGGAAGGGTCAGCTGGAGACACTGAGGAGGTCCCCAGGTGAGGGAGGCAGCAAAATGCTGAGGCTCCAAGGACCCTCAGCCCTTGGGAAAAATTAGCCACATCACTCCTGGATGCACAGGTTTTTGCTTAAATGTGCAACTTTACAAAGTTACATCTTCTTTCTGCACATGGCAGAGAGAGAGACAGAGAGAGAGGAGAGAGCGCGCGCTAGAAGTTGTGTTAATTTCTTGGTGAGGGAGAAAAGCCCAGCTGGATGGAGTGAGTAAGAGACTGTCACTCTAGGGACAGTGATTGTAGGGTAGGGTGGTAGGCTGTGGGGTGGTGGTGGTGGCTCAGAAGCACTTTAGTGGCTGTGTCAAGGAGGGAACCAGTGGGAATGGGGGTCTCTAAGCCCCAGTGGCGGTGGCACTGGGGGAGATAACGGCTTAGATCTGTGGCACTGGCTGGCTCCAGGAATTGGATCACTCAGCACCAGATGCAGACCCAGAGAGTAGATGAGAGAAAACCATGTGGGGAGTTCTAGGACAGTGGTTTATTTGGCCAGGCTGTGGCTGGCTGATGGGGAAAGCAGACCCTATCAGGAAAAGAGAGGGCAAACATCAGAGTTTTTGGAGCCAGAGGAGTCAGTCTTCTCTTCCTCTTCTCCTCCTCCTCCCTGTCCTCCTCCTCCTCCTCGTCCTTCTCTTCCTCCATGAGAGGAGATCTCACTATGTTGCCCAGGCTGCTCTCAAACTCCTGGGTTCAAGTGATCCTCCCACCTTGGCCTCCCAAAGTGTTGGAATTATAGGCATGAACCACTGCACCTGGCCAATCCTCCACTTCTTACATGGCTGCGCTCATCTGCAAAGTGCATTGCAGAATCCATCAACTTTTGTAGGACAACTTCTTTCAATGCTTTAGGATTATTTCAGGAAGATTGTGCATGAAGGAGAATTCATTTGTGCCCCAGCATAAGCTAAGAAAGGGAGTGCATTACAACCAGAACATATGAACTGTGAAGCCTTGTAAGATGACCATAACAGTCACTGCAGGTGCAAGGAATGAGAGAGTACAGGACTCCTCTAAGTTAGCCCCTTTACCCCCAAATTTTCTACTAAACCTCTAGCTCATATTATAATTAGTTGAAATCTTGAAACTGTATGAGACTAGTTATATGATACATATATTCAAGGAGTTTCAAGTTCTTTACTGCCGTTTGTTTTATCCTTCCTAACTCTAAAGGATGGCCAGAGGGCAGAAATAGGATTCCTATTTATGTAAATAGGAAACTATTGGTTAGAGGAGCCAGGAGACTTCTAAGGTACACAGCAAGCTGAGGGTAGAAATAGGAATCTACCTGTGTGTGGTCCATAGTTGTTGGGGATGACAGGAGTCCTCTCCCAGTCTGCAGCCATGGAAACTTCAGTCAAGGTGAGTTTGCTCTTGAGTTCTCAGATTTGCATCTTTTCTTGGTGTGCCTCAGAGATAAAGCTTGATATCTGAGGCCACTGGGGGCAATTAACCAGGTATCAGCAACCCAAGATACTCAGAGAAGTTTTGCGGTGGTGCAATGATGTTTGCTTTTGACATTTGCTTCCATTCCCTTCTTTGCTCCTCTCCATCTCTTGGGAACTTAAGACCTGCCTTCTCAAGGTCTCTGCCCCCTGCTTTATCTTGCTGTCTGGAAGACAGATGCTACCTCTTGGGCCTTGAGGCCAAGACTCCACCTCTGGGAGCAAGAAGATAGAAGGAGCCTGGGCTCCTGTCAGTGTGGAGCAACCTGTGATGCTTGGGTCACTTCCCTGGATTTGTAGAAGCCACTGCCATTTGTTTTTTTTTTTTTGGTTTGTTTGTTGATCACTCCAAGCTAACTCCTAACAAATAGAATGAACCATCACAGGAGCCTGTGTAGATTGATTCTAAACCAGGCCAACTGTCATAGGACCCTGGGAGAGCTGCTCTCTGGCTGCCCACCCCTCTGCTCCCATCTCTCCTGCTGCTATGGCCAGTGGCCAAGACAAGCTTTTCTTCTCAAAGATCAGTTCTTGGTCGAGTTTAGTCATTAAAATTAAAATACACATTGGACCAACCCTCTAATCATCAGTCTGGCACTGATGTTTGTAGAGTCAATAAATATGCTGCCATACTTGTATTTCCTGTTCTCCCTCTCTTGGGTCACTTCTCTGGATTGGTAGATGCCACTGCCATTTTTTTCTTTTTTCTTTTGCAAGGGTAGAGGTTGTATGTTGATTACTGCAAGCTAACTCCTAACAAATAAAGTGCAATCTCACAGGAGCTCGTGTAGATTGCTTCTAACCCAGGACAACTTACATGGGACCCTGGGAGAGTGCTCTTTCACTATTTCCCAGTGTGTGGTTTCTTCCAGTCTGTGATGCTGATGTGCATGCAAACCCAAAGTGTCTGAAACAGGTCTCAATTTAGAAAGTTTATTTTGCCAAGGTTGAAGACACACCCATGACATAGCCTCAGGAGATCTTGAGAAACTGTGTCTGGGTGGTTGGGACACAGCTTACTTTTATACATTTTAGGGAGACATGAGACATCAATCAATATGTGTAAGATGTACATTGGTTCAGTCTGTTAAGGTGGCACAACTTGAAGCAGGGGCTTCCAGGTAAATAAACAGTTGCATTCTTTTGAGTTTTTGATCAGCCTTCTTTCTTTCTTTCTTTGTTTCCTTCCTTCCTTCCTTCCTTCCTTCCTTCCTTTCTCTCTCTCTCCTTCCTTCCTTCCTTCGATGGAGTCTCACTCTATCACCCAGGCTGGAGTGCAGTGGCACAATCTCGGGTCACTGCAACCTCCACCTCCCGGGTTCAAGTGATTGTCCTGCCTCATCCTCCCAAGTAGCTGGGATTATAGGCGCTTGCCACCACGACCAGCTACTTTTTGTATTTTTGGTAGAGATGGGGTTTCACCATGTTGGCCAGGCTGGACTTGAACTCCTGGCTTCAAGTAATCTACCTGCCTTGGCCTCCCAAGGTGCTGAGATTACAGGCGTGAGCCACTGCACCCGGCTGACCCGCCTTTCACTGAATGAACAATTTAAGTGTCAGGAGTACGTGTAGAGGAATAGTCACTTATGCTTTAGTCCAGCTCAGCGAATCTGCATTTTTACATGAACAATAGGGCAGAGGAGAGCAATCAGATATGCATTTGTCTCAGGTGAGCAGAGGGATGACTTTCTGTCTGGCACCTGTGAAGATAAACTGTGAATTTACATTGCCAGGGTGAAATTCAGCAGAACTGTTTTAGGGTAAAGATCTTGAGGCCCACAAGGAATTTCCTTGCGGGCAAATTGTGAGCAAGGTATGTAGTTTTAAAAAAAGTCTTTGTAGCTATCTTATTTTGGAATGAAATGGGAGGCAGGTTTGCCTGACGCAGTTCCCAGCTTGACATTTCCCTGTGGCTTAGTGATTTTGGAGTCCCATGATTTATTTTCCTTTCACATGTAGAACCAAGAAAGTGTGTGTATGTGTCAGTTGCATGACTTTATTCCCTGGTTGACCAGTAGGAGAAGAAACAAGTCAACAGCCCCCACAAGTCCAACTCATTCCTTAAGTACACAAATCAGATTCATCATGTTCGTTCTTTGTCCAAAGCACAAATTCCTTGGAACTTTTCTTTTGACCTTCCCCCTCAAGGATGGAGCCAATTAGTCTGCATGTAGAGTGGACTTACACTGCAGTTTTCTTTCTTGGAATGTGCTTTTTTCTTACCCTAATGCAATTGCCAAAAGGAGGGCAGTGAGCTCCCAGGTCAGTTAGCAGTGGACATATGCAGTTCAGCCTTAGTTAAACCCCCCTGCTGACTTTTGAGATGACAGATGCAAATTTTTATTTTATTTTTTATTTTTACTTATATTTTATTTTTGAGATGGAGTCTCGCTCTGTCGCCCAGGCTGGAGTGCAGTGGCGTGATCTCGGCTCACTACAAGCTCTGCCTCCCGGGTTCACGCCATTCTCCTGCCTCAGCCTCCCGAGTAGCTGGGAATACAGGCGCCCGCCACCTCGCCCAGCTAATTTTTTTGTATTTTTAGTAGAGACTGGGTTTCACCATGTTAGCCAGGATGGTCTCGATCTCTTGACCTCGTGATCCTCCCGCCTCAGCCTCCCAAAGTGCTGGGATTACAGGCGTGAGCCACTGCTCCCTGCCGACAGATGCAAATTATTCAATAGTTCTCCTTTTTGTCTTTCTCTTTTTCCCACTCCCTATCTCTTACTACAAGGTCTGGCTGCTCTGTTTGGTTTCTTCTAAATTTACTAATTTAACCGAATTTATCTCTGCTGGCTATTTTGATGCCATTTTCTCTTCCTACAAAAAGGATTAACTTCTAGACTGCCTCTGATTAACACTCATTTTTGGTCTTGAGGCAAGATATGGTTTGGCTTTTGTTCCCATACAAATCTCATCTTGAATTGTTAACTCAGGTATTGAGGGAGGAACCCAGTGGGAGGTGATTGGATCATGGGGGCGGTTTTCCCCAGGCTGTTCTTGTGATAGTGAGTTCTCATGAGATCTAATGGTTTTATAAGCGTTTGGCAAGTTCCTCCTTTGCTTTTCTCTCTGTCTTTCCTGCTGCGTTGTGGAGAAGGTGACTTCTTCCCCTTTCCACCATGAATGTAAGTTTCCTGAGGCCTTCCCAGCCATGTGGAACTGTGAGTCAATTGACCTCATTTGTATATAAGTCACCCAGCCTTGGGTAGTATCTTTACAGCAGTGTGAGAATGGATTAATATAGGGCACCAGCTCTTCCATTTACCCCACCTCACCCCATTGCTAGCCACTGACCACAGTTGGGACACCAGTGAGCTTTCAACAGTGTCATTTAAGGGCAATAAAAACAACTTTGAAAAGATCCGCGTCCTTGTTTAAGACTGGGGAGTGCCCAGTAACAACCCTGTCTGTGATTCCTTTCTTTTAAAAGTTTGGGGCCAGGCGCAGTGGCTCATGCCTGTAATTCCAGCACTTTGGGAGGCTGAGATGGGCGGATCCCGAGGTCAGTAGTTCAACACCAGCCTGGCCAAGATGGTGAAACCTCATCTCTACTGAAAATACAAAAATTAGCTGGGCGTGGTGGTGGGCACCCGCAATCTCAGCTACTCAGGAGGCTGAGGCAGAGAATTGCTTGAACCCGGGAGGAGGAAGTTGCAGTGAGCCGAGATTGTGCCACTGCATTCCAGCCTGGGTGACAGAGCGAGACTCTGTCTCCAAAAAGAAAAAAAGAAAAACAGTTTGGATGTCAGAAGAGGAAAAGAGGACAAGGAGAGGGAGCTGCAGCTGGAAGCTACGAGAGGCCACCCAGGACTCTGAATGCTGGTTCTGAAGTTGCATAATGGCATTCATTCCAGGCAAAAGAAAACAAAACTTTATTTTCTCCTCAGTATAACCCATATCCAACTTTATACCATGAAGCTAAGGGCAACTCCAGCTCAGATACTCGACTCACTCTGCAGTGAGTTTCATATTGCGCTTGCCAGGATCTTCATGTTTTTTGTTGGCAAGTGGAATGCATATTCTTACATGCTGAACTATGACTATTTCACCATGGGTTTATTTCTTTTATAATATGTTCAGCAATTTTTGTTGTTGTTGTTGTTGAGATGGAGTCTTGCCCTGTCACCCAGGCTGGAGTGCAGTAGTGCGATCTCAGCTCACTGCAACCTCTGCTGCTCCTGCTCAAGTGATTCTCCTGCCTCATCCTCCTGAGTAGCTGAGATTAGAGGCACATGCCATCAGGCCCAGCTAATTTTTGTATTTTTAGTAGAGACAGGATCTCACCATGTTGGCCAGGCTGGTCTCGAACTCCTGATCTCAAGTGATTCACCCACCTCAGTCTCCCAAAGTGCTGGGATTACAGGCGTGAGCCACCATGCCCAGCCAATATGTTCATCATTAGAAAGGCTATTCGTTTACTTTGTGAATTTTTCCATTTTTCCTTGTTTCTACTCTCAAATTGATTTGCATACAAATTTCAGTGAGGAAATCATTTATGAGAAGATTAATATTATTTGTCAAGATTGATTTGTTTGTCCCTGACTGGCCTGTTTTAAGAACATACCTTACCTTCCTTTGTTCTGCCTTTGAATGGTTTGACTGTTTCTGAAACATTCTCTGGGCTGTATCTTTATCCTCATGTCATATATTTGGAGATATTCAGATAGTTGTGTTGTTAATTTTGAATCATATAGCCATGAGTATGGTGTGATTTCAAATCTGTTCTGTGACTGTTCCAGTGGCTTAGACCAAATCTTCAGTTAAAGACCAAAACCTGGCTAGAATTTTTATCTTTGTCACAAGTCCTGAACTGAATGCTACAAACACTCTCTGAAAGCCCATTGCAAAGCTGCGTTTTAGACAATCACTTTGTTCTAGCTACTGCTTGCCTGGTTTTGAGAACACTTCTGGGTCACCTGCTAAATTGCTGAGACCACAGGAACTTCTTCTCCTGAGTACAAGAGGAGGGCTAAGCACAGGTCCACTTGACTCCAGACTTCTTAATCTCTAAGGTGAGTTGCCATAAAAAATTTTGAACCACAAGAACTTTACAGCAAAAGAAAAACTTACACTAACAATTTCATCAACGTAAAGCACTTCCAACTTACTTCCAATCTATGTGATTAAACTGTTGCTGAGAGGTGTGAATGTACAATTACATGTTCTGATATTTTTATTAAGACTCTTATTCCAAGTTATTCATGTCAACATTGCATTCATATCCTTGATATTCATATAATTCATCTAACATCATACAATTCATATAACGTGGTTTTACTGATAGGCCATGATGTTTCTTGTAATTCATTTGTTGTTGTGTATTCATTATGTCTTATTTCCAATTAATAGGATTCTTGGCTTTAGCAACAAAAACCACAAAATGATCATTTGGCCTCAAGCCACAAGCTGAGAATTACTTAATGGCTTAGCTTTGACTTGAGAAAGGATCTTGTGGACCTGAAATCCTTTTTCCAAGCTAGTTACATGTTAGTAAGCAGTTTAAAGGCAGCCATAAAAAATTAAAAACAAAACAACAAAACAAAGAATATAAAAATAACAAATAGAATCTCTTACTTTAACACAAAGTGACCAAATATTATTTGTATTTATTATTTTACATTCCAACCTAGTATTTGTACATATCCATACAATGTACACATTTTACAACTTGTAATTACATTGTACATGCAATTTACAACCTGCTTTTTTCATTTTACCTGAAGCCACACATAGAGGCTTTAAAATCATTGTTTTAAGTGGCCGAATAATATAATAGTAAGAAGCTATTGCAAACAAAGCTGTGGTCTACTTTCCTATTTGTATCACTTAAAAAATTCTGTTGCATTATTTCTTGGAATCAGGATCAAACAGTAACATATTTCATGATACCTAAACAGATTATAATGTTGCTTCCCAATATATAATGATTAGTTTAGCAAATATCAATATACAAAGTATGATCCGGTGGGGTGGCTCACACCTGTAATCCCAGCACTTTGGGAGGCCGAGGCAGGTGGATCACTTGGGGTCAGGAGTTCGAGACTAATCTGGGCAACGTGGTAGAACCCTGATTCACTAAAAGTACAAACATTAGGGGCTTGTTGGCAGGTGCCTGCAATTCCAATTATGTAGGAGGCTGAGGCAGGAGAATTGCTTGAACCTGGAAGGCGGAGGGTGTAGTGAGCTGAGATATTGCACTCCAGCCTGGGTGACAGAGCGAGACTCCATCTCAAAAGAAAAAAAAAATATGTGTATATATACACACATATATACATGTATGTGTATATATATATACACACACACAAAATATACACAACATACATGTGTATATATATATATATACACACAAAGTGTGAGTTTATCAATTTTTTAACAATTTTGATAGCACTAGATGTTACCATAAAAACATATTCTGGAGCTTGCATGCTGGCAGGGGCCTGTAGTCCCAGCTACTGGGGAGCCTGAGGCAGGAGGATTGCTTGAGCCCAGGAGTTGGAAGCTACAGTGTGCTATGATTGCACCTGTGAATAGCCACTGCACTCCAGCCTAGGTAACATAGAGCTCGCATCAGTAAAAAACAAACAATCCCCCAAACCCTCCAAAACTAAAACAACATTTTCTAGGGTTAGCTTAATAGTTATGAAATAACCCTGCTCCATGATCAAACATGGATATTATTGTTATTGAATAGTGAATAAATGAGCCATGGCTGCCTTAATCTTGTATTCAGTTGGAATAATTTGTGAAAAGAACAGCTTGCCTTTCTCTGTGTGGCCTAGACCGGTAATGGTAATCCAAAAAAACATTAAGATGCTACAAGATGAACAATCCACTGTTTAGCAATGAGTATCTTCATATTATTTTTATTTGGCTTGTGGGGTTGTGGAGGGAGTCAAGGCCTCTGACTGAACACTAGAGGGTACTCCTGGCTACCGAATAGCTCTGCCCTTTCTTTCCATTCATGTTTCCTTAGTATTGTCTTGGGGAAACTGGCGGTGACACCAATGCACGTGGCTTAATACATGCTGCTTGATTGACTTTTTCGCATGATAGTTTCAGGCGATCCGAAATGCAAAGGGATGTTTAGCCGTTGGAGACTCGTGTTCCCTTTCCTTTTCTTCCAGTGATGCACTACTTGGGTGTTTTCAGCAACAAAAACATCAAAAGAGTTTTCAGTGGCAGATAGCCTGATGCTTACATAGAACCTCAGGCTGCTCTCTATGGAGGATTATGTGCAGCAAACCGAGGCAGCAAGGATTGCTTAAGGGCACAGGAGCTGAGCCGCAGGCCTTGGCATTCGGGGATCTTAATGCTTTTGTGGAATGGAATAGAGGCTGGGCCGGGAAGGGATCAAAAGGAGGTCAAGGAGGCCAGGCAGGTATAGTCACATTGGCTTCTGGGAGAGATGGAAAGCAAAGGAGTAGGAAGCAGTCTTGATCCCCCAGAGCCAAGACTGACCATCGGAAGAGAGAAGGCAACGTGGCCCTGCTAAATAATTAGAACAAGAGTTTGTCCTAATTCTAGGTAGCCCGTTTTTCTGAGGAGCTCAGAAGATACTATCTCATTAGCCCTGAAAGTCAGGATAACTGACAGTTAACCTAACAGGATAACTTCCTCTGGTGCCATTTTGTCCCCCGAGTAGGACATCAAGTTCCCTACAGCGGAGGGTCATGAAGCTGCACAGTAGCAGGCACCGTGTTTATGTCTCATGCAGTGAGTTGACTGTGGTGGTGTGGGGTCTTTCTTGGTCTGTCTGTGGGCTGAGAGGCTCAAGAGCACCACCCTCCCATAAACTCAGGTCTTCCCCAGAGCCTTGAAGCTCTTTCAGTGTTCGGTCTGAATTTCTCTTGGATCTATCTTAAAACAAATTCAGGTTTTTCCGACATTAAAAACAAACAAAATCCCTTCAATCGCTCTCCCCTCCACCTCCCATATCCCGGAGCTAACTTTCTGTCTTTATCATTCTCCCCAACATCAAGGAAGATGGAGCTTTATAACATTAAGAGATTTGAAACAATGATTGCCCTAGCTGTTGACATGAACTGTGGTTTAGTTTTGCAAAAGTTGGGCTCAAAACACTGAAAACAGCATTTGAAAACTGTTTAATTACATATAAAAATTCTCCAGATAAAAGTTCAGTGAAACAATCAGGAATAAACCTGCATATAAAGTGTGATTCCAATTAAAAAACCTAAACCTCCCTAATATATGCAGAGAAAAAATGTCTGGAGGGAACTATCCCAACATATTCATAGTGTTTATCTCTGAGGGTGGGAGGATGGGAAATGTAAGGTTTCTTTATACTTCCTTAAAAACATTTTGCAATAAATTGCTATGAGTTTTTGTAATCAGAAAAAGACTGTATTGTTATGAAGCTGTCTTATCTTGTCCACTTCCTCCCATTGACTACGTCCTTAACTAACCCTTGCATTTCACTTCCCATTGCCACGTCTCTGCAGAAATGGTTCTCTCCAGGGTCACAAATGGTCACCTGCTTATTTAATGTAGTGTGTGTGTGTGTGTGTGTGTGTGTGTTTTTTCCTCCCTCAACTTCACCCTATCCCATTGAAGATCATTTCTACCTTCTTTACTGTCTTCTAAACATTCCCAGCCAGGTGGCACATGGAACTAATTTTCACAATGTTCAAAATAGAACAAATACTCTTTATTTACCTATCTCAGTCTCTCCTGTTCTCCTTCTCAACCCAAATATCCTTCTCATTTTGAACTTTCTGGCCTGGCGTGGTGGCTCATGCCTGTAATGCCAGCACTTTGGGAGGCAGAGGTGGGCAGATCACCTGAGGTCAGAAGTTTGAGACCAGCCTGGCCAACATAGTGAAACCCCGTTCCTACCAAAAATACAAAGGAATTAGCCAGCCATGGTGGTGCACACCTGTAATCCCAGCTACTCGGGAGGCCGAGGCAGGAGAGTCACTTGAACCCGGGAGGTGGAGGTTGCAGTGAGCTGAGATTGCGCCACTGCCCTCCAGCCTGGGTGACAGAGCGAGACTCCTTTTCAAAAAAAATAAATAAAATAAAATAAATAAAATTTCTAATGATGTCATTACCTTGTATCCATAGACCTGGACCTGAAGTAGCAGGCCGAGTCTGACACCTCCCTCTTCCCTGTTTCCTTCCCCATCCACTCATTTGCCAAGTCCTCTGAATTCTACTTCTGTACTTTCTCTTTCATCCAACCCCCCGTTGTTTGTTCTCACTGTGTCGCTTCTAGCTCAGCAACTTCCTGTCTGATCTCTGGATCATGCTGAGTATCCTAACAGTTTTCTTTGCCTTTAGTCTTTTGCTTGCACCAATCATCACTCCACCCACTACAGAGGACCACAGCCCGGCTCTGAGTGGGCTTCTACTCTGTGCAGACATCTCCATGGTCCTCATGGCCTGCTAAACCCCGAACAGGTTTCTTATGTTTTCCTAGGCCTAACTATCTCTTTCAGTTTTGTTTCCTACCATCTCCAATCCAAGCCTGTCGGCCTAAGCAGAGTACACACTGTTATCCTGAGAACAAATGTGAACCTGAAACAGCCGTTTCTTCAAGATGGATCCTGAGTGGCTAACTGGATCTATTTATTTATGTGTTTATTTATTTATTTATTTATTTACTTACTTACTTACTTACTTATTTAAAGGGGTTTTGCTACACTGCCTAAGCTGGTCTTGAACTCCTGAGCTGAGAGAGTCTTCCCACCTCGGTCTTCTAAAGTGCTGGGGGTTCAAGCGTGAGTCACTTTGCCCATGCCTATTTTAAAAAGAGTCAGGCTGCCATTTGCTGACTGCAGGTCATATGTGTACGCTGAATGCCTCAAAAACCCACATCCCTACTTAACTTTAGGACTTTCAGAGTTCACTTGAATCAATCAATCAGCGCTCACCTGCCTTGGCCATTCGGGGCTTAGCTTTATCAACCTATCAGGATTCAGCTGTATCTACCAATCAGAACTCATGTGTTGACCAATCAGAACTAAGCAAGTTTGAATCCTTCATTTGCATAAGTAGACCTGATTGGGAACCTGGGTGAGAAATTTGGCTATAAAACCTGAACTCTCTGCAGGGTGTTGTGGCTTGCGCCTGTAATCCCAGGACTTTGGGAGGCCGAGGTGGGTGGATTACTTGAGGTCAGGAGTTCGAGACCAACCTGGCCAACATGGTGAAACCCAGTCTCTACTAATAACACAAAAATTAGCTGGGTGCGGTGGCGGGTGCCTGTAATCCCAGCTACTAGGGAGGCTGAGGCAGGAGAATTGCTTGAGTCCGGGAGGCAGAGGTTGCGGTGAGCCTGGGTGACAGAGTGAGACTATGTCTCAAAAAACAAAACAAAACAAAAACAAAAACAAACAAAAAAAACCCAAAAACAAACAAAACAAAACAAAACAAAACCCTCAACTCTTCCTTTGTTCTCTGGGTCGCACCTTCACTTTAAATGGAAGGCTATGTCTCTCCTTTGCACACTATTCAATGGAATAAAATCTTTTTCCTTCAAATTCCTTTTCAGAGAACTTCTGTTCAAAATCCAAACATTCTCTGCCAAATGCTTGCTTTCTTGTGCCATTCAGAGAATCACAGATTCAGATGGGACCAGGCTTAACATGTTTAATTCCTTCTATCATTCTTTCTTGTCCAACGTCTTTTGAGTAAACTCCAGCTTGTTCATGACCCTTTAAAATCTGGTTCCTAGAACTAATTTCAGCATTCTGAGTTCAACATACTTTTGCCTGGGAAGGGCATTGGAGATGAAGAGTTGATGCTGGAAAGGGAGACTGTTTATTCACAGACACTTCCATTTGGCACTGAAGTAGCTCCCCTGACAGACAGTATGGGACTCTGACCCCTCATAGAGGCACAAGGATATAAAAACACGTCTAATAGTCTGATGTGGCTCAGACGAGAATAAGGTCTCTGAGAGGAACTCACTGTATGGACAAGAAGAGATGACCTCAAGCCACCCTCAGCATTGGGTCCACAGGCTTGGAGGGGTAGATAATACTGGTTATAGAATTCATCAGGACCTAGCCAGGCTGGGGTAGGTGGAGATGGTGGTGTGAGGCTGGTGATTCTGATTATGTGGATGTGAATTACATGAAGGTTAACATTTGAAGACATTGGCATCTTTGCTGTAGGATATCGCATGCGTAGGGAGGGAGTATTTTCTGTTATATTTCGTTAAACAGGTCACAGCACCATAAAAATGAGAGACTGGCTGTGGTGGAAATTTCCTTTGCAATTAGTACTGAAGTCATTGGTTATAGAATCTTGGCTCTTGGATTGAGTATAAAAGTTCCCATCCTCTCTTCAAGAAGTGAGAAGAGGCCAGGTGTGGGGGCTCATGCCTGTAATCCCAGCACTTTGAGTGGTTGAAACAGGAGGATCACTTGAGCCCAAGAGTTCAAGACCAGCTTGGGCGACATGATGAGACTCAGTCTCTACAAAAAATTAAAAAATTAGGCCAGGTGCAGTGGTTCCCACCTGTAAGCCCAGTACTTTGGAAGGCTGAGGTAGGCAGATCACTTGAGGTCAGGAGTTCAAGACCAGCCTGGCCAACATGGTGAAATCCCGTCTCTACTAAAAATACAAATATAAAAATTAGCAGAGTGTTGTGGCACATGCCTGTAATTCCAGCTACTCATGAGTCTGAGGCGGGAGAATTGCCGAACCCAGGAGGCGGAGGTTGCAGTGAGCCAAAAAAAAAAAAGTAGCTGGGTGTGGTGGCACGCATCTGTAGTCTCAACTACTGCTCAGGAGGCTGAGGTGGGAGGATCACTTGAGCCCAGGAGTTTGAGGCTGCAGTGAGCTATGATGGTGCCACTGCACTCCAGCCTGAGTGACAGAGCAAGGCCCTGTCTCTAAATTAAAAAAAAAAAAAAGTTAGAAGAAATCCAGAGTGAATTCTGGACACTTTTAAGCTCACTTGCAGACTCTTGAAGATATCTAGGGAGAGAAATTCTAGGAACAGGCTGGATTTCTTACGATGCAAACCTATGGAGATAAGGAACATTGAGATCTGGAGTGATACTGCAAGGTGGTCCTCATGCTTCCTTACAGGCTGGTGAAGCCAGAGATACCAGTTACATGAGTAACATTCTCCCAAAAGATTGTGAGCTCTGTGAGTACAGGGTTACGTCTGACTTCTCATTATAGCAAACCTAATGCCTAACTCTTAATAGGCACTTCGTTGAAGTTATGAACAGATGAGTGAATCAGTAATTAAATGAATAAGGAGGTTGATTGACACAGAACAGGAAATATGGTCACCTTTTAAAAATAATAATTTGAGAGGGGTCTCACTGTGTTGTCCAGGCTGGTCTCAAGCTCCTTGCTCAAGCGATCCTTCCACTTCAGCCTCCCGAGTAGCTGGGACAACAGGTCTGCACCACTGTGCCTGTCTGATCATCTGTATTTTAGAGTCTGTCTTTCTATTCATGCAGCCCAAGACCACATGGGTGTTTGTGGGTGCTATGTTACATTCATTCATGATTGACTCTGATCTTGCTGTAGACTGGGGTTTTTAAACTGAAGTGTATTTGTGAAGCACTTTAAAAAACATGGTTGTCTGTCTACTGAGTCAGAATCTCCAGTGCATGGGGCCCAGACTTGTATATTCACTGGGCTCCTTCAGTTAAACCTCTGCTGTGGCCTGAAGCACTGATGTAGTTTTCATAAGCATGGCTGCTACATCCTATTTCCTTCCTTTCTATGTTTTTGTAGTTAAATTTTTGAACTCCTGCTAAATTTTGTCTTGTCAGTTTTAGCTCATTGCACTAGCTCATCAACCTCTTTTTGATCGTGCTTCTGTCATTTATTATATTAGCTATTTCCCCTTGGATTTGTGTCACATGCAAATTAGATAAGTTTGCCTTTTTTTATCTTTATGCAAGTCATCGAAAAACATGGGGAACATAAAAAGGTTAGGATTGCAATGGATTCATCAATTAATACCCAGAAAGAAAATGAGCTTAAACATTTTTTTTTTTTAAAACAACAATTTCTTCCCCCTTGCAAATGCAGTTTAGAGGGAAATAATGCTGGGACACAGTGTGGAGATTTAATCTGCATGTCCAGTTTTCCCAATATGTATTTCTATGACCTTGGGAAAGTCACTCTTTCTGGGTATTACTTCTGTCTGAGGAAAACAATGAGGAGGAGAGATTAGTGCTTTGGGCTGACCAAAGTCCTGCCATTCTATTGTTTCCTCTCTGAACCTGCCTCAGGTCCATTTATTCCTTCTAATACCTCAGCCTGATGTGGCCCCTGCTATCACTATGCCTGGCCATCAGGACATAATTTCCCTGCTGTCAAGTCTGGTGTAGACACACCACCTGTTCCTTCACACCAGCCTGGATAGGGTAGACAGTTTTCAAAAGAACTTTTTTGATGGGGCGTGGGAAGGGAAGAACCCTAAGGAAATAGACAGGAAACTCTATGAATAGAGAAACGGGGGATATTATTCATGTGGCGAGGACTTGTGGAGTTTCTGTGATGTCAATCACAGTGTCAATCACTGTTTCGGGTCCTGAGAATACAGCAGTGAAACAAAGTTCCCGCCCCGATGGAGCTGACATTCTGTAGTTGGGAGAGAAAGCTAACACATCATCAGATACACCAGGTGGTGTAACTGCTCCTGAGAAAACAAAGTCTGGTAAAGGAGTTGGGAGTGTGGGTGGGCAGTGCTCTTTTATGTAGGGTGTTGAAGGAAGTCCTCTTTAATTAGCTGACATGGGTGCAGCGATCTGGAGGATGTGAAGGGGTGCTGGGAACGGAGTGTGATGGGCAGAGAGTGGGAACCATGAGGACAGAGCACACCTGTGCGGTCTATGAGCAGCAAGGAGGTAGGGACAAGGGGAAGATGAAACCTGGAGGGAGGAGATGGAAGAGGTGGCAGAGGACTGGGTTGCTTGTAGGGCTTTGGATTTTGCACTGAGTAAACTGAGATGCCATTGGAGAGTTTTTGAATAAATAAGTATCATCTAACTTAGGCCTTTAAGGGAGACCAGTTAGGGGGCCAGGAGACAGAGTGGAGGTGGAAAGACGGTAAAATGGTTCAGATTGGGAATGAATTTGAATTTGGAAGGTCCGCCAGTGGGATGCGCTGGTGGGTTTCATGTAGGAGATATATGTACACGTGTCTGTGGGAGGCAGGAAGGCAGAGAGAGAGAGAGAGAGAGAGAGAGAGAGAAAGAGAGAGGGAAACTTCAAGACTTTTCATCTGAGCAACTGGAATGATGGAGTTGCCATTTGTAGGAAAGTTTGGGAGTGAGCATGAATTTGATCTTAGACACATTAAGTTTGAGATGATTTTTCAACATCTGAATGAGCCAGGGTTTGGTCTGGAAAACAGAAACCACTATGACTGTGTCAAGGAGGATCAGTATCTCCAAGGGGAGTGTTCTAAAATGAAACCTACACATGGCCTATCTCCTGAAATCTGTCCTAATCTCCACGTATTCATTCTCATTACTTTTGCACAAAACATCCTTATTTACCATGTATTTACCACCCACCAAAGGCCGATTTTCCCTTTAGAGAAGCCTGACTTTTTTCAGCTGTGATTTTTTTTTTTTTTAATGAACTGGTCTCTATCACAAGCATTCCTGACTGAGGTAGGACCAATGTGATGGCTGATTGAAGACTTCTGGGCTTTTTCCTAATTCAAAACCAAAGTCTCTGCTGCCTGCTAAACTCTCATTTTCTCTTAGAGGATTACTGCTATCGCTACCTCATTTGCAGAGTAGAGGTGACTAAGATACCATGAGCCTGAGCTGAGTATCTTTGCAGAGGTAACCACCTCCCCAGGTGTCCTGTGGTGACTCAGAAGAGTGCTCCCATTTACCTGGGCATGGTGGCTCATGCCGGTAGTCCCAGGAGGCTGAGGAGTGAGAATCCCTAAGCCCCAGAGATGGAGGTTGCTGTGAGCCGTGATAATGCCACTACATGACCATAATCGTAATTCTGATTATGTGGATGTGAATTACACAAATGGTAATTACACTGGTAATTACACTGCACTCCAGCCTGGGTGACAGAGTGAGACTCCATCTCAAAAATAAAAATAAAATAAAAATAAAAATGCTCCTTCATCCCTTTCCCCCTCCCATTGTCACCAGAATCTGGACACCACATGTTTCCAATAGAAAACTATTTTGAACAAGGTCTCAATAAGATAAGAATAGTGCCAGACATGGTGGCTCATGCCTATAATCCCAGCACTTTGGGAGGCTGAGGTGGGCAGGTCACTTGAGGTCAGGAATTCAAGATCGGCCTTGCCAACCTGGTAAAACTCTGTCTCCACCAAAAAAATACAAAAACGTAGCTGGGCGCGCCTTAGTCCCAACTACTTGCAAGGCTGAGGTGGGAGAATTGCTTGAACCTGAGAGGTGGAGGTTGCAGTGAGCTGAAATTGTTCCACTTTACTCCAACCTGGGTGATAGAGTAAGACTCTGTCTCAAAAAAAAAAAAAAAAAAAAAGGAATCAGTGATTCATATTTCATTCTATAAATGGGGGAGGGAATGAGCTGTCATTAGATTATACAGTATCCCAGGATTTGAGTATCAAGGGTCATATAGTCACACAAGCATTTAAGAAAAAAAGAGAAGGAAAAGAAAAATGCAAAAAAATACAGAATATGATTTCTTACCTTGATTCTAAGGAGGACTCTGTAATTAGAATAAGATTCTTATTTTAGATGATGCCTAAGACATCAATTAAACCATTTCTCTCGCTCAGGTGAGGTTGGGATTCATAACATTTTACCCCCTACCCCTTTTGAGTTTTATTCCTTTAATTCTCTCTGAAGGTGTTAATGAACAGTGAATTGCTTAAGGCCACACTTGCTGACAAGGAAGAATAAAGGCAGGAAACCAATGACAACAGGGAGTTTCAAAAACTGTTAGGAGCAAATTATAAATGAAATCTTCTATAGAACCTCAGATTAAATAGATTAAAGTGGGGCTGTTTGTCTCTGGCTCCTACTAACTCTCCCACTCCTGCCTTATCCCATTTGTCTATTTTTGTAATTGTTGTTGGCCTTTTCCTTGAAGGCCTCCAGAGAAGAAAGTTCTACGTCCTCTTAAGCCATGGATTATTAAGGGCGAAGAGATACTGGGTAATCTTGGAGGTGTTTTTCTTCCTCTAGAAGGGTTTCCTCCAAGCCTAGGGCCTTTCACTGAGAAATCAAGAGCCAGGTAGAAAGAACCTGGACTGAAGCTAAACATGGGTTTAGGATCTGTGGACCCAAGCCATACGTTGCCAGTACCAACTTGAGAGTGAGCGTTTGAGGTTCCATTCACCTTGTGACTGAGAAGGCAGTGTAGGAGCATGTAAGTAACAGAAGGAAACAGAGGGGATATTTACACTACACCCATGACCTTTGCAGAAAGCCTAGTCTTTTTCTTCCCCTAATTCTCTAGAGTTCTCTCTGTCTTTGCACCCACCCCACCATAGACTCATCATTCTATTCATAATTGGTTTTTACTATGAAAGTGTGCACATGGCCCCCAGATGGTGGTTTAAGCCTCACGTCAACAGAGTGGCCTGACAGTGACAGCTTCAGTTTTGAGTGGAGAGGAGGGTGATGGGCTGTGACTCACTCTAGGAGTTTCCATCATCTGCGCTGGCCAGTCAGCCCATCCATTATCTGTGGTTTGTCTCATCCTGCCTAAGCCTATTAGCTCATCTCTTTTTGCCAACTTGACATTCGGTTCTCTTCCTTTGTTCGAGCCCCTGGGACTGTCTGCCGCATTACCTTCTTATGTGCTCATTGTCCCATACGGTGTCATTTGCAGATAATAGTAACATGCCATTTACGAGCTCCTGGATCACTAATAAAAATGTTAAATGAGTCAGAAGGTGACACCTTGCTTTTACCATCTGCAGCATGTTGACATTTGTCATTACCTTTTAAGGTAGAAACCAGAGCCTACAATCCTAGCAGTCTAAACTAGACCCACCCAAACTTGACTGTCAGCATTCACAGTGACAACACCCTCATTAGCCATCATCATCAGTCTCATTCATCCACAGTGGTGGTCTCTGGAGCACTCACAGAGCAGACCAGGGTGAAGAGGAGGGGAGCAAAGGGGGTTACGAGATCTGGGCGGATGGTGCCAGATCTGAGATTCAGTGGGTTTGGCTCTCTGGATACTTGGAGTCTGCAAGTAAATATCAGTGACATGTTGTCATGTTGTCACTGGGACAGCTTGGTGAAGGATGCACTGGCACAGGGCTAGCTCTGCTGGGTCATTTGAGATGCAAAGCAGATTATTTTTGGTTAGAATTATCTGGCTGCCCTGTCTACTGTGATGAATTGATACTTTAGCATATACATAATCCAGAGACTTACAGGATATTAGTTATCTTATTTTCAGGGCTGAACTATTAAATACTGATTTAAACATCCTTATTTTTCAACTTTGTGGTTTGACTTTTCTTTCTCTTTTTTTTTTTAGGCAAGATCTCACTCTGTCTCCCAGGCTGGAGTGCAGTGGTATGATCACAGCTCACTGCAGCTTTCACCTCCTGGGCCTGAGCAATCCACCTACCTCAGCCTCCGTAGTAGCTGGGACCACAGGCATGTGCCATCACACCCAGCTAAGTTTTAATTTTTTTGAAAAATAGAGATGGGATCTTACTATGTTACCTAGGCTTATCTCAAACTCCTGGGCTCAAATGATTCTCCCACTTCGACTTCCCAAAGTGATAGGATTACAGATGTGAGCCACTATGCCCAGCCTGGTTGACGTTTATCTTTTTCATAAATTATTCTGATTTTTGAAAAAATTGATTTTTGGTCTGGGTGCAGTGACTCACACCTGTAATTCCAGTAGTTAGGAAGGCTGAGGTGGGAGGATCTCTGGAACCCAAGAGATCGAGGCTGTGGTGAGCTGAGATTGTACCACTGCACTCCAGCCTGGGTGACAAAGCAGACCCAGTCTCAAAAAAAGATATATTTTTGGATCTTCTTGTTAATTCACTACTTTCCTTAATTATTAGCTTGACTTTATTTCTCAATAGGAAATTCTCTCTCTCTCTCTTTTTTTTTCTGGAAAATTGAACTTACTCCCCTCTGTGTTTAACTCTGAACTGTATACACTGGTAGAACACAATCTTACACGTTTCCATGTACCGTTCATTTTTGGTATGTATTATTCTTTCCTCTATATGGGTTTGAGCAACTTTGAAAGTTCATGCTGCGGGTGTTATTTCTCGGGACAATTTAAATTTCCCTTTGAAATTTTCTAGTTTGGTTTCTACACTTTTGATAGATTCCAGGGTGGGCTGTGAGTCTTTTCCTTTTTTTCACCAGAGAAGGAAATGAGACATTGACATAATGACAGAAATGTATGAGGCAAGATAACGGTGACATCATAATGACAATGGCTGTGACAATGATGCAGTCCCCGTCATGGAGAATTCTGGTAAGCCACGGTCATCGGGTGGTGTTGCACTGGGAAAGTGAAGCTAGAGAAATTCTGAAATCAAGAGCTGGTTTATGTGGAGCACTAGAACTTGGAATGCCTGTGCTGGGAATCTGAAAGCAGGAAAAGAGAATTTTGGAATCAGCAGCCATACACATCACACTTACCATTTCTTGGATCAGTTTCTTGGAAAAGACAGTAACACAGGCAGGAAGAGGGTGAAAAATCAGCCTCCGTGAACTTTTAACCATTTATTTAACTACAATTGATTGTGCCAGGTATCAAATTAAATGCTGTCCCTGCATTAAGAATAAATAATTTATTAAAAAGTGATAGTAATAGTAATATTATTATTATGGAGAATAATAATTCTCAACAATCCTCCATCAGCTCATTCAGCTTAGAGAGGTTAAGTAATGAAAGCTTTCCAAGGTCACACATAAGACGAAGAGCTTGAATATGATCCTATTTGACTGCAGAGTTCAAGCTGTTACCATTAATCTAAATGTTAGAGATGCAGAGATGAATTAGATGATGTCGGTCCTCAAAGATCTTATCATCAAATGAGAAGGCAACGGAGTTCATGCAAGCACATTTTAAGAATGGTGTGATGAGAATTATGATAGAAGTATGCACGGGGATTATTGGGGTACAAAGAGGTGCATATACAATTCTACATAACACGGGCATTGAGTCAAGGCATTACGTTGGTGCAAAAGTAATTGCGGTTTTTGCCACTGAGGCAATGGCAAAAACCGCAATTACTTTTGCACCAATGTTAATAGAAGGAAGGGGCGATGAGCCAGGTCTTTAGAGACTGCTTGGCCGGAAATTGCCCTCAGACCACCTTTCTACACTTTCCTTTGACTCCCAAGTCACCAGGCAATCCTGGATTCGATCGCACTTTCAGGACCGTGCCTTTAATTCAACAAGTGTTTATAGTGGGAATACATAGGAAAGAGAAGACTCGGCCTTAGCTTTGCAGTAGACAGCATCAGAGAAGGAGGAATGCAGATGTGCAAAGCTGCTGGTAATGGAGGATGTCAGTGTGAGTAGGAGGGGAGAAGCCTGCTTATGGAACTCCTTCCTGGTGTCGGGCACAGGACATTGTCCCTTCTCAACTGTGTTGTCTGCCAGCTGCCTGTGCTGCTGCAGAGCACGCTTTCTGCCCCAGTGGGGCTCTCACTTCTCCCCAATCTCTGCCTGTGATTGACTGACCTTCCCCCACCCACCCCACTGCCAGGTGGGGAGAGTCAGCTCCCTTTCACTCAGGTTGCCTGGTCACTGTCTTCTTAGCAAATTCTAGAGTGGTTTCAACGTCTTCTGGACTTGGTCCTTCTTATTCTTTTTTAGAGACAGGGGTCTTGGCTGGGCGCAGTGGCTCATGCCTGTAATCCCAGCACTTTGGGAGGCTGAGGCAGGTGGATCACAAGGTCAGGAGATCGAGACCATCATGACCAACACGATGAAACCCAATCTCTACTAAAAATACAAAAATTAGCTGGGCGTGGTGGCGCGTGCCTGTAGTCCCAGCTACTTGGGAGGCTGAGGCAGGAGAATCACTTGAACCTAGGAGGTGAAAGTTGCAGTGAGCTGAGATCATGCCACTGCACTCCAGACTGGGCGACAGAGCGAGACTCCATCAAAAAAAAAAAAAAAAAAAAA
>NW_012115522.1:1390506-1392304 GCF_000951035.1 Colobus angolensis palliatus
AGCTGGGATTACAGGTGGGTGCCACCACACCTGGCTAATTTTTGTATTTTTAGTAGAGATGGGGTTTCACCATGTTGGCCAGGCTGGTCTCGAACTGCTGGCCTCAACTGATCCATCCGCCTTGGCCTCCCAAAGTACTGGGATTACAGGTATGAGCCAAGGTGCCTGGCTATAAAAAAATCATTTAACATTTTAAATTGTCATAATTTGTCAGGTGTGGTCGTGTGCCCCTGTAGTCATAGCTACTCAAGAGGCTTAGGTGGGAGGACTGCTTGAGCCTAGGAGTTTGAGGCCAGACTGGGCAACCTAGTGAGATCCTGTCTCTAAAAAATATTGTCAGAATTTAGAATTGTTTATTTACAGAATTGCAAGCATGTGGTGTATTCAAGAAAGATCTATTCCCGTCCCAGCCTTAGCCTTGCTGTTATCTCTGGTTCACCTTCCATCCTTAGGGACAGAAGGCACATTTTGCTTTCCTAGGTGCCAGGATCATTTTAAAGCTGACCCAGACTCAGATCTTTGTCTATGAGTATCTTTTCTCTGAGAGGAACTAGCCTTCCCTTCCCTTCCTTCTTTTTTTCTTCTTTTTTTTTTTTTTTTTTTTTTGAGACGGACTCTCACTCTGCTACCCAGGCTGGAGTGCCGTGGCGTGCTCTCAGCTCACGGCAACCTCTGACTCCTGGGTTCAAATGATTCTCCTGCCCTAGCCTCCTGAGTAGCTGGGACTACAGGTGCACACCACCATATGCAGCTAATTTTTGTATTTTTAGTAGAGACGGGGGTTTCACCATGTTGGCCAGGCTGGTCTTAAACTTCTGACCTCAGGTGATTCACCACCTTGGCCTCCCAAAGTGCTGGGATTACAGGCATGAGCCACTGTGTCTGGACTCTTTCTTTTCTTTTTTTGATTGTCATTTTTGACAAAATTCCATAAATTATTGGGAATTTATATTTTTAATTTTTAATTTTAATGGGTACATAGTCGTTATATATATTTATGGGGTATATGAGATATTTTGATCCAAGTGTGCAATATGTAATAATCACATTAGGGTAAATGGGGTATCCATCACCTTAGGGCAGCAAACATTTTCTTGTTCGTGTTGTCTCTAGGTCAAGGCTGACTTCCTAGTCCAGAGGTGAATCTAAGAGTGGGTTCTTCCTTCTGACATAGAGAGCCGAGATTCCAAGCACATCACTCCTTTGTGCCACCCAAGGTCCAGTGGGAGAGGGGAGGGATCCCTGCCCACAAAGAGGAAGGGTCACGACTTTTACTGCCGAGGCTGGGTTCAGGCGGCAGAGAGGAGGGGAGTGAGTGCTGCCGCTTGGTCTTTGTTGGGCCCTGACTGATGGGCCAGCTTCCTCTGGTCAGGGAAGGAACCACATTCAGAGATGGGTACAGCAGGTGTAACAGCAAGGGCACCAGCAGAGAGTGGCCCTCCCACAACAGCCTGGCGGGAAGGCAAGCAGGCTCGTATGGGGTTAGCCCAGGAATGCCCAAGATCATATGCGGTGCCTCAGGCTCTGTGTGCACCACCACAGGCCAGTCCTTTCGGTGTGAGTCATCAAATCAACTGGACTCATACTTTACACTCAGCTTGGGCTGGGCACCGTGGCTCGTGCCTATAATCCCAGCACTTTGGAAGGCTGAGGCGGGCGGATCACCTTAGGTCAGGAGTTCGAGACCAACCTGGCCAACATGGTGAAACCCTGTCTCTGCTAAAAATACAAAAATTAGCTGGGTGTGGTGGCAGTCACCTGTAATCTCAGCTACTTGGAAGGCTGAGGCAGGAGAATT
>NW_012115522.1:1392844-1444634 GCF_000951035.1 Colobus angolensis palliatus
AAAAAAAAAAGTCAACATTTCCCAGGTGTTTGGCACTCTGCTAAATGCTTCATATGCATTATCTCCTTTAATCCTCTCATGAACCGTATCAGTACTGTTCTCACTTGACAGATGAAGAAATTCCATGCTTACCCTGTACCTACGCATTCTTCATGCACCCGTTCTGCTTGATGAAGGCCGAAAGACAACATCTTTGTGTTTGTACTTCCCGTGTGGACAGCCAGAAAGTCTGGCTGCTGGACCTCTGGGCTGTGGTGGTGAAGTGAGTACAGACAGCGAAGTAAGTCACAGGGCAGCACAGGCTGCCGCAATCCCGCTGCAGGGTCCTGGAGCTTCGATTATATTGAGCTGTGAACACTTGCAGACACATGTGGCTGTCAGTCCCCCTCTCCTCCCAAGCTCTGAGGGAACCCACGCTGTCTTCAGGGCCTGACATCTCAAGGATCTCCTGTCTGGGAAATAACAAAGTGGCTGCTCCTGGCCAAGCACTGTGGCCCACACCTGCAATCCTAGCACTTTGGGATACTGAGGTGGGAGGATTGCTTGAGGCCAGGTGTTTGAGACCAGTCTGGGTGACATAGTGAGACCCCATCTCTATGATATTTAAACAATTAGCTGGGCATGGTGGCATGTGTCTGCAGTCATAGCAACTTAGAAGGCTGAGGCAGAAGGATCACTTGAGCCCAGGAGTTCAAGTCTGCAGTGAGCTATGACGGTGCCACTGCATTCAGCCTGGGAGACAGAGTGAGACCTGTCTCCAAACAAACAAACAAACAAAAACAAAGTGACTGCTCCTCCATCAAGGAGTCATGGTTAGTGGTTAGTATGAATATCTTGTATTCTCATCTCACTGCCACAAGTCACAATTTAGGGATCTCCTTTACATTCAAGCATGATCACATATTCCCCATATGGGAAGAAGGGCAGACAAGGCTGCTGAGCCTCAGAAATAAAAGGATCTGCCCTATAATTTACTGGTGAAGGAAGGAGTTTCTTCTCAGGTTTGACCTCTTTTCACTCTACAAGTTCAATGTTTCTTGGTCAACTTGGTTCAGATCAATATGTGATGATTCAAGGTACCGTTGCAGTAAGATGCCATTTGTGTGCTCTTGGGAGTGGGAGGATGGGGTACAGGACATTGGGTGGAAGACAGGTTGAGAAAGACCCCTAGACAACTGGCAGCCACCATCACCAAGAGAGATAGCAGAAAAACAAGTGGAAGCTTCAGTTGGGATTATGCAAGAGAGAGGTCAGCATCAGCACCGACTGGACCAGCGACACTCCTTCCATCTGCATACCCAGCTGTTAGCACAGAGAGTTAGAATCAGGACTACAAGATGAAAAGAAGTTTGGGTGCTTCTTAAGAGATGAGCCAAGGACCTGGGCAGAGGGCGAGTCCAGGTTCAGAGTCCACTCAGACCCAACATCCAGGTAAATCCCACTCACCCAGGCCAAGTGTATTAGGGTTCTCCAAAGGGACAGAACTAATAGGATATATGTATATATGCCAGGAGTTTATTAAGGGGAATTGACTCACACAATCACAAGGTAAAGTACCACAACAGGCCATCTGCAAGTTGAAGAACAAGGAAGCCAGTGGTGGATCTGTCTGAGTCCCAAAACCTCAAAAGTAGGGAAGCCAACAGTGCAGCCTTCAGTCTGTGACCAAAGGCCTGAGAGTCCCTGGCAAACCACTGATGTAAGTCTGAGAGTTCAAAGCTGGAGAACTTGGAGTCTGATGTTTGAGGGCAGGAAGCATCCAGCACAAGAGGAAGATGAGGGCCAGAAGACTCAGTAAGTCTGCTTTTCCATCTTCTCCCACCTGCTTTATTCTAGCAGTGCTGGCAGCTGATTAGATGGTGCTCACCCAGATTGAGGGTGGGTCTGCCTCTCAAAGCCCACTGTCTCAAATGTTAATCTTCTTTGGCGATACTCTCATAGACACACCCAGGAACAATACTTTGCCTCCTTCAATCCAATCAAGTTGACACTCAGTATTAACCATCACACCGAGTGTCTTGGAGACAAATACTCTAAGTTCAGTAAATCTCTCTCTTTCTCCTTCTTTCCTTTTCTCCCCCTTGTCCTCTTTTTTCTTCTCTGCTCCTTCTGTTGTAGTATTTTTTTAAAAAATGTATTTAGTTTTTGGATAAACCTTTCAGAAAAGAAACTGTGCCATGGATACCTGGACTAATTCATTTCCACACCTAACGGTGTGAACATCTGTAGTCTACAAAGAACGTGGGTTTTCAACTCACCCGTGTGCAAAGTAAAAATCAAAACAACCCTCTCACCTTACTTCCGCTCCGCCCCTCCACTAATAATGTTTAAAAAAATCTCAGATGGGCCGAGGTGGGGGAATCTCTTGAGCCCAGGAGTTTGAGACCAGCCTGGGCAACATGCTGAAACCCTGTCTCTACAAAAAATACAAAAATTAGTTTGGTGTGGTGGCACCTGCCTGTAGTCCCAGCTACTTGGGAGGCTGAGGTGGGAGGATCTCTTGAGTCAAGGAGGTTGAGGCTGTAGTGAGTCATGATCACACCACTGCACTCCATCCTGGGTGACAGAGCGAGACCCTGTCTCAAAAACAAAACAAAAACAAAACCCAACTTCAAACCCTTTCATTAAAATTCATGAGAAAGTAGACATTTTATCAATGTTTCAGGAGTCATGTATGATTGGCTGCTGGCCATTGATCAAGGACCAAAGAAGTCTTTCTGCATAAATCTGGGGAAATCTGGGGAAGAGGGTGAGGACAAATTTTTGTCTCATTTGGCTCAAAGTAAGAACCAGTCCCTGCTTCCATTGCAAAAGGGGAAGAGGAGCCCCTGTCTGGGTGTAATCAGACCCTCAGGATGAACTGGGACTTGTTATGCTGGAACACCAAATAGAAACATGGCCAGAGAAAACAGGTTGTCTGAAAGCATCATATGGAAGGTGCTATGAAACTGAGAGAGCCCTGTCTGAAATGTAGGAGCAGGGTTTGCACATAGGCTTATATATTAGAATATGTGAGCTGCTATTACAAACCGCCAAATATATAATGACTCTAACACAGTAGAAGCTAATTTCTCCCTCACTGTCATCTCAAACAGGTGTTCCTGGTCAGTAGGCAGCTGTCTTCTAGATAGTGACTAAGGGATGCGGGCTCCTCCATCAAGGTTCCATCAGCTTGACATGCAACTCCTATGGTTTCCATTTTAGGCTGCCTGAAGCCAGGAGAAGAGGAAGGAAAGGGTAAAGAAGGTGTACTAGCTTGCTAATGAGCTCAGCGCAAAGGACACATACCAATTCTGCTCCTGCTCCTCATTGTGGAGTGGGACACTGTACCCCACTACACACCAGGAAGCAGGCAGTATAGTTTCGGCTGAGCAGTCACTTCCCCTCATAACGCCATGCCCTGGAACGGGAAGCGTCAGTTGGGGTGGATGCTTTACCTCCCTCCCAGAGGTTTGCAGTGAGATTTTCTCAGGGATCACATTGCCCATTTACTGTAGCATTCTTTTAAACTGGCTGTTCTATGGAGCAGAGCTGGTGGCCAGTGGGACTCATGACAAAGGCAGTCAGTGGGACACATGGATTATGCTTCTCAGTGGTTTGGCAGCTACGGTTGTAGAGATTGGAGGGCGTGGGAGTGACAGGTGCAGCAATCTCCCACTGATGCCATCCCTGAACCTTCCATCTCTATCCCTTGGTTTAGCAGCCCAAACTAATCTGGTTTGAGGTCTAGCTTTCCCAAATACATGGGACCATTTCCCTCGAGTGTCTCTGGCACTTGCAGTCTCTGAGTGTGTAGGCCCATGGAGGTCATTTTGCTCTCTGCTTCCTCTGCCCCTCAACCCAACCCCCTACCTGCCAGTGTCCTGAGAAGGGAGCAGACAGGATGTGCTATTCCACATCAGAAAAGTGGTTTTCCTCTCCCTCAACCAAATGCAGGAGAGGAAAGGATCAACATTAACATGGGCATCTGAACATGAACAGCAGTTGAAGAGATGTCAACTATGAATATTGTGAACACATTTTCAATGACTCTATAGAAGTATGGGAAATGGCTTTAAGTTTTAGAAAAAAAATTGTTTATTTTCCATTTACTGAGTATCATTTTGTATTGTACAAATAATCTATGGATGATGGTTTAATGCTGCTCCATGCAGTGCTAATTTGTTAGAGCACTATTTGTCTCTGGAGCATTTTCCTAAAATAGATGTGTGTGTATGTAAAATAATCAGTTACAAAAAACACCATATAACTTATGTTTTTTAATAGAAAACTTCCATTCTCTGAATGTTTTTGAAGCTAGGAGCAACATTACAAGCTCTGAAAGAAACACCAAACTACAACTTCGAATCAATGCCTTGGACAAAATTAGAAATGATGGGTTCCAATTCTAACTTAAAGCAATGCAAAAATGACTTGCATTCTTGGTAGGCTCTATCTTGAGGTGAGTCCTTTGAAAATTTCAGTGCAGGTTGCTCTACTGCGTGTCTCAGCTAGGTAAACATGAGACAGGTACCATCACTGTCACCAAAGATGACAGTGAATTAAGATCCCCCTTATAGACCAGCCTGGTGGGGCCAAGGTCCCATTTAAAATTAAAATTAAAACTAAACATGCTTTGTTTCTTGTCATCATGATTGCAGTTTCTTTCTTCATGTTTGCTGACATACAAGAAGCAGCAGCAAAATGTTTTCTAAGTAATTCCATTTTTAAATTATATAGTTTTAATTTTACTTCCTGGGAAAGCAATTCTTTAACTGAAAAGCTCATAATAACCAAAAATACTAAAAACTGTGTTTGTTGGAGGAAACCATAGTTATTTACTTTTCATTTTTTTGAGATGGAGTCTCATTCTGTTGCCCAGGTTGGAGTGCAGTGGCGTGATCTTGGCTCACTGCAACCTCCACCTCCCGGGTTCAAGTAATTCTTCTGCCTCAGCCTCCAAAGTAGCAGGGATTACTGGCGCCCACCACCATGCCTGGCTAATTTTGGTATTTCTAGTAGAGACAGGGTTTCATTATGTTGGCCAGGCTGGTCTCGAACTCCTGACCTCAAGTGATCTGCCTGCCTCGGCCTCCCAAAGTGCTGGGATTACAGACGTGAGCCACTGCACCTGGCCTGTGGTCATTTACTTAAACCACAAATTGTTTGTATAGAAAATTGAATTTGCTTACTTAAGCTGTGTGTGAACTCCCCAGTCTCAATTAACCCACCGCTCTCATAAATGAATTCACTAACTTTATGTTAATTGACTTTATACTGGATATACTGTGTGTATTCTCTTGGTAGTCAGAAAGCAGCCAATTCTAATCTAGTTTTCTCCCTGTAGGACTGTTTGAAATAATGGGTGGCTCATGCAGATTTTGACCCAAACATAGTGCAGAGCTTCACTCTTCAACAATATGCTCTGGGACAGTAAAAGCTAACTCTTCAGATTATACTTTTTTTCTCTATATACATTGATTTTTCTATTTCAGGGCAATGGTCATTAATATACCACACTGCAAATATTTTCAAACAATGACTGCTTTATCATTCTGTCCTGAGTTGAGTGTATTTTGCAATGCATGTTGTTTACTCTGCCAATTATTTTGTGTTCTGATGAATTGTCTTAACCTATAACAGTTCCCAAAGGTGCGTGGTGTGAGTGATAGTGCTGGACCACCAAAAGCCACATGAGAACATCCGTGGCGTCTGGAGTTTATTCAAGAACGTCGTGGAGGAAGCAGAGGGTAAAGTTCAGGAAGCAGTCATGACTTCGTGGATGTCCTTTGACATGATCAACAACACCATAAAAACAATTGCAACCTGGGAATGATTGGTTAATAACAGAACAAATGGAGGTCAGAAGAAACTGGGCAGACAGTCTCGTTTTGACTTCAGGGGATTAGAAGAGAAAGCGCCATTATTACCAGTGTAGGATTCCAGGGCCGCATCTTTACTAGTGTTACAACCACCTTGAAGGTCTGACAAAGTCAATGCTCTATTTCCAGTAATGTGTACCCCTCCCCAGTACCTCCTCCAAGTCAAAGTGGTATTTATTTATGTTATTGAATATAGTTAAAAAAAATTAAGCATCGAGAGAGAAGACAATGAAAAATGCAAGTCTCTATCCTCTCTTTTCCAGTTCCATTCTCTAGGAGTGACCATTGTTAGAGTTTCAGAAATTTCTAATACCTATATTTGCATATAGATGATTCTAAACAGGGGCAAACTTCAGGCCATACATTCAGGTGGCAGGAAGTAGAATTATTAATAGTATTTTTTCCTATAACATAAATTACTTCTATTTTCAAGCTGCCATTGGGAAGTGTGAACTTAAGCATAGACATTTCAGGGTTTACCCCCTCCCCTTCCTGGAGCTGTGACTGAGGGGTGGTGACTGAAGGGTGTGACTGAGGGGTGGTGGATGAAGGGTGATAGGGTGCAAGGTGCGAAGTGGATGAGGCAGGAGCTCCTTGGTGTCGCCTGCCACCCAGCATTTTGGGGCTCTTTCCCCTTTCAGTATCCAGCCAGTGGTTCGTGCAGAGAGCTGTTGCAGACTTTCTCATTCTGGCTTCAAGGTCTCTGAGATCTGGCTGCTCAGCTACTTCTGGGACCCTTCTGGGTGCCTCAGGAAACACTTGATTATCCCCCTTCCTGAGTGGGTGTTGCACAGGGGAAGTGTGCGATGTCTCGATGTCTCAGGGCCACCCCACTCAGTTGTCTCTGCTCTTCTGCTACCATGTCCTGCAGCACATGAGGAACTCTGGAATGTTTGCCACCTCCCTGTAGTGAGGCCGTATCTTCTCTGCTCTCGGATTTCCCAGTGTGTCTGGGGTTTCTACCATATCCTTCCCTGACGCATGGTTGGGGAGGGCCCTTTCTTAGGGACCCAATTGCAGTTAACTTACTTCCCTTTCCTGGTCCATGGAATCTCCAATTAGTCTGAGAGTGAGCATATATGGGTTCAACTGAGCACACGTTCTTTCAACATGATGGCTTGTGGCATAAATGATGTGATTTCAAAAGCCAGCTTCTTATAACTCAAAAACATTAGCTTTTGAACCTCCCAAGGCTATCATGCCTGCAGAATCAATAGCCTATTTAAAAATTCCAAAGCCAGGAATTGACATCTTTGTTCTCTGCGTAGTGCTTCTCTGAGGCAGTACATGTAGAATATTCTGACTGTAGCTGGAATGGCAGAAAGGTCACAGAGAAACAGGAAATATCAAGAACAAAGATTACATCACTATTCAAATAGTTTACCATTGTAAATGTTTATCCTTTGAAAAAATACTCATGGGATCAATATTTACCCTTCTACACCTTGTCGTTTCTGTTTGTTGGTTAAATTATATATTTTGGAGACATTCGCATATCATTGTATATGGACCAAACTTATTTTTTCAAACATTTGCTTGCAATTATTTTATATGGCTGCATCATAGTTTATTCAAATGGTGTTTTCTTGTTTCTTTCTTTCTTTTATTTTTTTTTTTGAGTCAGGGTCCTGCTTTGTCACCTAGGCCAGAGTGCAAAGTTGAGATCATGACTCACTACACCCTTAGCTCAAGTGATCTTCCCACCCAGCCTCCCTAGTAACTGAGACTACAGACACATGCCACTGCACCCAGCTAATTTTTAAATATTTGTTGAGATGGGGTTTTACTGTGTTGCCCAGGCTGATCTCAAACACGTGGCCTCAAGTGATCCTACTGCCTCAGCTTCCCAAAGCACTGGGATTACAGGTGTGAGCCACTGCACCCAGCCTGGCTTATTTGTTATTCCAAAAAATGCTCTAGCTGGGCATGGTGGCTTAAACCTATAATCCCAGCACTTTGGGAGGCCGAGGTGGGTGGATCACCTGAGGTCAGGAGTTCGAGACCAGCCTGGCCAAATGGAAAAACCCCCGTCTCTACTAAAAATACAAAAATTAACCAGGTGTGGTGGTGGACGTCTCTAATCCCAGCTAATTGGGAGTCTGAGGCAGGAGAATCACTTGAACTGGGGAAGTGGAGGTTGCAGCGAGCTGAGATTGCGCCACTGCACTCTAGCCTAGGCAACAGAGTGAAACTTCTCAACAAAAAAATAAAAATAAAAAAAGCTCCAATGGGAGATGGCCTGCTGCAACATTACACCTTCAGAGCTTCCCTGGAAAGGGTTAAGCCCTTTGAGTAAACAGTTTTCTACAAATAGTAAATTTTTGCCTAGCATTTCTGAGTGTGGTTATTTCTTTGAGTTAAATAGAGAAAGGTCTGTCTGCCCAGGATGAATTTGGCCAGTGGTGTGTTAGGACCTCCCAACCAGAGGTCACCTGACAACCATCCCAGGACCTGAGCCCACGGAAAAGGCTTGTATAGGTGGCAGCGCCTCAAGGCTTCCCGTTGGACATTAAGTTTCCTTTAACCATCAATGAGACATGGTGATCATCTGCTGGTGGTCTTCTCTAAGACGGCCCCCACGTTAGTCAAGAGTCAAGAGAACAACCCTGTAATTGTTCTACTTAGGATCTTTGAATTATTCCATGGGGTCCTCTGGGGAAAAAAAAATAATTGGCCTGATTGAATCTTAGTACACAGCAGATGCTCTTAATACCAAACATAGGTAGCTATAACCAGCATTTACAAATTCCAGCTTATAAAGTCAGGAATATATAATGGAAACAGTTATATGGCTATTTTTAATATTAAAATATGCTATTTAAATAGCTTTAAAAAATTAAAATTCCTTCAGTAAATACCACTTCTGGGCTATAGTACTAAAATTTTTGTGCTAGTGACTCTGAGACTGTGTAGCAAGTAGAGAGAGTATCAGCTTATGCTGGAAAATTAAAAAAATTTTAAATTTGTTCATGCACGCATGTAAACGATGTTTATTGGAGATAAATGTCTACTGGGTAAGTGCTGTGTGAGACACCGTATGTTAGACTTCCATTGTCATTGATCTCATCCATACTCCCATCAACATCCTCACAAAATACTAATATTCCTTTTCTTTCTAGCATTTCATTTCCTATCCCCCTCTCTTCCAAGCTGCTATTAACATTAGTATGACACTGTGGGGTCAGGAGGGGGCAAAGCACACAGCATGTTTCCCAATCCACCCCCCACAGCTATTTGTTGTTCACATCAGGGCCAACCGAGAACCACCTACCTGGAAACAGAGGTGACACATTCTGGCCTCAAGCACAGGAGGGGAGATGTTGATATCAGGGAGGGGAGGATTTTCACTAAGACAGGAGAGACTAATATGTGTAAAATCCTTAGCATGGTGCCTGATCAATGATACGCACTCAACAAATGCTTCTGCTATGACTGCTGACCTCGTCTTTAGGTTGGCTGCCTTCTGCAGTGTCCTTATGGCCCTTCCACATGTGTTCTTGCTGAGAGAGCAATATCTTTCTCTACTTACAGGGACACAGTCCTATTGAATTAGGGTTCCATCTTATAACCAACCTCATTTAACCTCAGTTACCTTCTTAAAGACCCTGTCTCCAAATACAGTCACAATTAGAGAAGAAATTATTCAATGATAATTAAAGAAGAAATTATTCAATGATATTTGTTAAAGCATGATAAGGAAGACTTTATTCAGGACCATTGTGATAGCTATAGAGACCACTGCAATGGGTCTTGCAGCGAAGGAGAGAGATTGGGATCAACTTTGAATACAGCATGGGCATGTGGGACTTTATAGTCAAGGAGCAGGATGGGTGTCAGTGGATGGAAAATTACTAAGAGGAAACATCAGAGGTAAGGGGGATTGTGGCTAAACCCGCTTAACAAAATTCCAGCTGAAGATAGGCCAGGATGATCATACATCACCTGGGGGATGAGGAAGCTGATCAGATGTCAACAATGATCTGATGTTGAGGATGGGGGGATGGGGTTCTTGCTAAACTGACTGATATGGTTAGGCTTTGTGTCCCCACCCAGATCTCATCTTGAATTGTAATCCCCATAATCTCCGTAATCCCCACATGTCAAGGGAGAGACCAGGTGGAGGTAACTGAATCGTGGGGGTGGGTTTCCCTTATGCTGTTCTCACGATAGTGAGTGAGCTCTCCCGAGACCTGATGGTTTGATAAGGGCTCTTCCCACTTTGCTTGGCACTTCCTTCCTGCTGCCTTGTGAAGGAAGTGTCTTGCTTCCCCTTTGCCTTCTGCCATGATTGTAAGTTTCCTGAGGCCTCCTCAGTCATGTGGAACTGTGAGTCAATTAAACCTCTTTTCTTTATAAATTACCCAGTCTCAGGCAGTTATTAATAGCAGTGTGAGGCCAGACGAATACACTGACTTAGCAGGATTCTTTGCTGAAACTGGGTTTTACAAGGGAGTGCACAGATGGACTTAGGAGAAAGTTTAAAAGCTTGATTAAGTTTTGGGTCAACAGAGAATCTTTTTAAGGGGGTTAGGGCTTCAACATATCAATTTTTGGGGGCACAGTTTAGCTTATAATGTTACATAACGCTTTTGTGCAAAATTTTTCCAAGTATATCGGTTTGCCATTGTTGCATAATAACTACTTCACAACACAGTGGCTTAAGACAACAGTGATTTATTAGCCTTCATGAGCCTGTGAGTCAGTTGGGGCTCAGCTGATGTAGGCTGGCCTGCTATTCTGCTTCAGGCTTCGGCAGCCGGGACAGCTCTACTCCAGATGTCTCTCATCCTTCTCTGAGGTTCAGTGGGTTAGTCCAGGCATGTTCTTCTCATGGTGAAGGCAGAGTCAGCACTGCGCAGGGGCAAGCCCTTGCCTGTGACTTACCTACCAACATCCCATTGGCCAAAGCAAACCACACGGCCAAGCCCCAAGTCAGGGGGTGGAGAAATGGTTTATTTATTTAGAGATAAGGTCTTGCTCTGTTGCTCAGACTGGAATGCAGTAGTGCTATCATAGCTCACTGCAGCCTCAAACTCCTCGGCTCAAGTGGTCCTCCCACCTCAGCCTCCTAAATAACTGTGACTCGAAGCAAGCACCATGCCTGGCTAAGAATTTTTTTTTGGTAGAGAAGTTTTACTGTGTTGCCCAGGTTTGTCTCAAATTCCTAGCCTTAAGCAATCTTCCTGCCTGGGCCTCCCATAATATTGGGATTACAGGTGTGAGCCACCATGCTTGGCCTACTGGACTGCAAAGTCACATAGCTAAAAGTCTGTGTGCAGGGAGGGATGAAGAATTGAGGTGATAATGAAATCTACCAGACTGTCTTCTTGGCCGCAGTGATTTGCATTTTTCCCACATGCAAAATATGGTCACCTCACCCAAACTTTTCACAGACAAGAAACAGGCTGTGAAATTTGCTAAGCTACTAAAATGTACATATTTTCTAATGTCCTCTTCAGATGCATCCACAGAAGTGATGAGACAAAAAAAGGACATTGCAGAGGACAAAGCCAAGAGATTTGGAGAGTGGTGGATAAGGAGCTACTCCAGGAAGCATAAAAAGGACTAAGTCAGGTAACATTGCCTACCCTCAGAATGGGGAAGACCTCACAACATTTGACTAGGGGATTTCAATTTTTTCGGACTAGTGGCAGCTGTATGGCTGAAATTCTTCACTATCTCAAAAGGAAAGGCTTATTGCAATTACACTATTTCTCCACTGTGTCTCGGGAATATGGAGGTAGATAATTTATAAGTCTCCAAGTTAAGAAGAGTCACACCCAAATCTAATACAGATCACAAGACCCTAGACTTCAAGTCTGAAGTTATGGTGGAATGAGACTTTGGGGTTCTTGGGATGGTGGAAAGGAGTTGGGGTGAAAAGTATCATTCAATGCTGCAGGGACCTGGGTTTGAGTGTGTTTTTTCTGCTATGTAAATGCACAAGGGATCCTTCCCCTAGGAACCCATCCTTCCATTATCTGTGCTGGGAAAATTGTAAGCAATGGTAATACTATCCCCAATCTATACTCACCTGATGCCAAACAGGTGATTTGCTAATATTTATTTATTTATTTATTTATTTATTTTTGAGACAGGGTCTCACTTTAGAGTGCAGTGGCATGATCATAGCTCACTGCAGCTTTGATCTCCTGAGCTCAAGTGATCCTCCCATCTTAGCCTCCCGAGTAGCTAGGACTACAGGCATGCACCACCATGTGCATGGGCTGATTTTTTTGATTTTTAGTAGAGATGGTGTCTTGCTGTATTGCTCAGGCTGGTTTGGAATTTCTGAGCTCAAGTGATACTCCCACCTCAGCATCCCAAAGTGCTGGGATTATAGGTGTGAGCTATGGCTCCTGGCATACGTTTTAAAAAATTATATTTCATTCTATAAAAATCTTAGTCTTAACCAGGGAGAGATGCAACTTTGGCTTTTAACCATTTCTTAGGATAGGGCCTCATACCAGTCTGTTACTGAGCCCAGGGGAAACTTGGCATCTTGATTTAACTTCTATACCAGGACTGTGAGAAGATGAGTAAAGAGAGAAGAATCTAGTGGGAGGTGGGTAGGGTATGATCACATTCTGCAGCACAAGTTGGCCATTGTCTTGATAATAATCACTAATATTTTTGAGCACACGCACATATGTTGAAGTGGTTCTAAGCACTTTGCATGTTTTAGCTTAGTGACTCTATGAGGCAGGTACTACTCTTACCCCAATTTTTCAGATAGGAAACTGAAACACAGAGTTTAAGGAGATTTTCCAAGGTCCTAGAGCTGATAGGTGACAAGGTTGGGATATGAACCTGGGCAGAATGATTCCTAATCTGTAGGCTTAACTGTATTAGTCTGTTTCACGCTGCTGATAAAGACATGCTGAGACTGGGTAATTTATAAAGAAAAAGAGGTTTAATGGACTCACAGTTTAAAGGCCTCAGAATCATGGCAGGAGGCAAAAGGCACGTCTTACATGGCAGAGGCAAGAGAGAAGTGAGAGCCAGTGAAAGGGGAAATGCCTTGTAAAACCATCAGATCTCATCAGACTTATTCACTACCAGGAGAACAACAAGGGGGGAACTGCTCCATAATTCGATTATCTCCCACTGGGTCCCTCCAACAACATGCGGGAATTACAGGAGCTACAATTCAAGATGAGATTTGGATTTGGGTGGGGACACAGCCAAACAATATCCACCACTATGCTATTTTGTCCTGATGATTCAGGAAAATGGCCTGCACCTGAAATAGATTTACTACAAAAAACAGAGACCAATTTTAGAAAAATACCTGCTGCAATTGTTAAAAAATATGTAAGGGGACATTTCCTCAGAGAAAGAAGAGTCGGCTATTACAAAAAAAATGTGAAAAATCCAAGACAAGAAAAGACTGTAATAAAGCTAAATATAACAGTATAATGATACCAAGCTGCAGGCAGCAAATAGCAAACTTGAAACCATGGCCAAGGGAATTCATATAGTAGAGGACAAATTAAAGGAGGGTTTCAAAAGTGTAAGAATGAAATACTACATGATATACTTCCCTAAAATTTAGCAGCGTTAAAACAACAAAGCTGCATTTATCTCAGTTTCTGAGGGTCAAGAACCTGGGAGTGATTTATCGGGATGAGATAAGTCAGGCTGTCAGTTGGGGCTGCAGTTATCTGCAGGTAAAGTTCTAAATTTGATTGTTAAAATATTCAACAATTATACTGGCAAAAATTTCAGAGAGAACACAAAAAAATACATAGACAATAAACACATGCAATAATTCAAAAAGAATTTTGAAAGAAATAATCTACATAGGTTAAAAATAGAAAAATAATGAGAAAATAAACAATAAAAACACATGCTAACTAAATAGTGTAGGAAGAAAGAATGATGTATATTGATAGTATAATAGCAGAATTATATTGCTCTAACTGCACTTTAGAAACTAACTCATTTATTAGCCAGGAGTTTTGGATTGCTAGTGACAGAAACATAAATTAATTTATGTAAAACGTTTATTTACAGAAAAGTTAAGTGTGAATCTGTTTAGTTGTGGCTGGGTTCAAGGACTTCAATGTGGTCTTCAGGACTCAGTCTGTCTCTCTCTCTCTCTCTTTATCTTTCTCTCTCTCTCCTCTCATCTCCCTCTGAGTTAATTTTATTTCCATTTGTGGTTCCAAAGATGTTCATTGCCTAGGCTCTAACTTATATCTTTGGAGCTGGTGATGTCAGAGAAAAGATGGCAACTGTTTTCAGTAACTCCATCTAAAGTTTTAGCATTGAGCCTTGTTACCGTGGCTTGAGGTATGGGCTCCTATCAAGATGATGGCTCAATTCCAGAACCAGAGAAGGTGCCCCAAAATAAATGCGGTAAAGGTGAGTAAAGGGAGTCAATGGTCACTAGAAGTAACTATAACAAATTTGTTGACTTACTACAAGCTAGATGCTCTGCTACTAATACAGATTATCTCATTAAAACCTCACAGCACATTCCTGAGGCTCTATTATCCTCATTTTACATGGGAAGAATTTAAAGCTCAGAGAGATTAAGCCAATTTTCTAAGGTCTCATGACCAGTGAATTATGCATGCTCAATTCAAGGTCATGTCTGTTTAACTCCAGAATCTGTCTGTAATGTTGAAAAGTAAGGGAGGAAATCACTCACAGTCCTGCCATCACCATCACAACCCTGCCATTTCAGTATGAGAAAACATTTTGGTGTATCTCTTTCCAGTGCTGCTCTTGCTCTCTCTCTCTCTGTCTGTCTTTCATTTAATTATGGGTTTCTGTTGCTGGTCTATTTATAATTGTAAGGCTTTCATACTAGATTGAACTGGACAATAAAGTAGAATTCTTCTTTAATATACATAACAATATTTCTATCAATTCAAAGTATTTCTCTCCTTTTGTTATGGTTTTTTCTTGTTTAGCTTTCTAATAAAGTATTTTTCACTTTGTAATAAACTCTCTTTAGTTGAAATAAGCTCACTTGTACCTTTTAATCTTTGCTATGCCAATACATTTCTTTTTTAATAATTGTCATTATGAAATATATCATACACAAAAAGAGTATATAACACATATGCTTAAAGAATAGTAACAAAAGAACACTTACGTACCCATGTGATATGGTGTGCACCTTGTCTCTGCCTAAATCTCATGTCGAATTGTAATCCCCAATGCTGCAGGTGGGGCCTGGAGGGAGATGACTGGATCATGGGGGCAGATATCCCCGCTTGCTCTTCTCATGATAGTGAGGGAGTTCTCATGAGATCTGGTTGTTTAAAAGTGTGTGGCACTTCTTCCCACACCCCAGCTCTTCCTCCTACTCCAGCCATGTGACACGTACCTATTTCCCCTTGGCCTTCCACCATGATTATAAGTTTCCTGAGGCCTCCTCAGCCGTGCTTCCTGTACAGCCTGTGGAACCATGAGCCAGTTAAACCTCTTTTCTTTATAAATTACTCTATCTCAGGTATTTTCTTTTTCTTTTCTTTTTTTTTTTTTGAGACATAGTTTTTCTGTGTCGTGCAGGCTGGAGTGCAGCTGTGCGATCTTGGCTCACTGCAACCTCTGCCTCCGAGGTCCAAGCAATTTTTATGCCTCAGCCTTGCTGTGACTACAGGCACCTGCCACCATGCCCAGCTTTTTTTTTTTTTTTTTGTATTTTTAGTAAAGACGGGGTTTTGCTAAGTTGGCCAGGCTAGTCTTGAATTCCTGGCCTCAAGTGATCTGCCTGCTTTGGCCTCCCAAAGTGCTGGGATTATAGGTGTGAGCCACCATACCAGCCCTCAGGTATTACCTTATAGCAGTGTGAAACAGACTAATGCACCATGATACACATAAAGGAGGAGGATGTTTCCAGAACTCTTGATGCACCTCTGGTTTTATCCCCCTCTTCAAAGATAAACATAAACATGACTTTGGGCTAATATTTCTGTTGCATTTCTTTCTATTTTTACTGCACACATTATGTTAATTGTGTGACTGTGGGAAAGTCACTTAACCTCTCTGTGTTTCAATGCAGTCATCTGTAAACTGGGAATAAGGAGAGTACTTACCTCACAGAGTTGTTATAAGGATTAAATGAGTGCAACTAATTAAATATGTACAATGTTCAGACTAGTGTCTGGCATAGAGTAAGTACTATATAATAATTTGTTATTTTAATTAAGTCCTAAACAATATATTATTTATTTTGCCTATTTTTAAGCTTTATATAAATGAAATTATACTGTACATATTCTTCTGTGACTTGCTTTTTTGGTTCAGTATTGTCTATGAGGGATTTATTCCTATGATGTGTGTGAACAGTTCTTCATTTTTACTGCTTTGTAGAATTCTATTGTAAAAATATACCCCAATGTATCCATCTTACACTTGATAGACATATTTTTAAAATTTCTTGCTTTTATGAACTGTGCTGCTGTGCAAAGTCTTATATATACTTCCTAGAGTTCATGTGTTAGAGTTTCTCTAGGTAAAATACCTGGGGTGGAATTGCAAGATCACACAATATGCACATTCTCTATCATCTATGAATCTTAATTTTTCTTTTACATTTTCCAATTCTTTGTCTCCCTGTGCTGCATTCTGGGTAATTTCTTCAAAATCACTATAGTGGATGGAGTCAGTGGTCCGTCTGTATGTATCCCTCTGTCTTTACCACATCAGTATATCTGCCTAGCTTTTAACTGCCAACATCTGAATTTCTTTGCTCTGGTTTTCAGAGCCCACTTTGCCACTCCTGTGAAGGTCAGAAGTGCCTGGCAATTAAAGGCTTAGTGGAAACAGCCCTCAACCAGTGACTGATGGGTGAATGAATATAGCAATTCAGGTGGGACAACCTTGAGGTATGTGTTCTAGATGGGCTTCTAGAGTGCCTCCGGCGTGATGAAGCTCCAGTTTCCCACAGTGGTAAAAAGCTCAGTATCACCTTAATTGGCTACTTTGCCTTCTCTGTGCCATTTACTCACTTCACTGGTGTCTCTTTCCCCTCCAAAATTAACTACTTACACTCAAATCCTTGTCTTTCAGGGCTGGCTTTAAGAGAAACTCTGAGATAGCTGTATATCTGTTCTTCTAGTTCACTAATTCTCTCTTTAGCTGGGTCTAATCTACTGTTTTTTTTTTCCCCCACAATAACATGCAATTTTTATTTAAACTTTTATATCATTTCTTTTTTTATTTTTTTTATTATTATACTTTAAGTTCTAGGGTACACGTGCATAACGTGCAGGTTTGTTACATATGTATACTTGTGCCATGTTGGTGTGCTGCATCCATCAACTCGTCAGCACCCATCAACTCATCATTTACATCAGGTATAACTCCCAATGCAATCCCTCCACCCTCCCCCATCCCCATAATAGGCCCCGGTGTGTGATGTTCCCCTTCCTGAGTCCAAGTGATCTCATTGTTCAGTTCCCACCTATGAGTGAGAACATGCGGTGTTTGGTTTTCTGTTCTTGTGATAGTTTGCTGAGAATGATGGTTTCCAGCTGCATCCATGTCCCCACAAAGGACACAAACTCATCCTTTTTTATGGCTGCATGGTATTCCATGGTGCATATGTGCCACGTTTTCTTAATCCAGTCTGTCACTGATGGACATTTGGGTTGATTCCAAGTCTTTGCTATTGTAAACAGTGCCGCAATAAACATACGTGTGCATGTGTCTTTATAGCAGAATAATTTATAATCCTTTGGGTATATACCCAGTAATGGGATGGCTGGGTCATATGGTAATTCTAGTTCTAGATCCTTGAGGAATCGCCACACTGTTTTCCATAATGGTTGAACTACTTTACAATCCCACCAACAGTGTAAAAGTGTTCCTATTTCTCCACATCCTCTCCAGCACCTGTTGTTTCCTGACTTTTTAATGATTGCCATTCTAACTGGTATGAGATGGTATCTCATTGTGGTTTTGATTTGCATTTCTCTGATGATCAATGATGTCGAGCATTTTTTCATGTGTCTGTAGGCTGTATGCATGTCTTCTTTTGAGAAATGTCTGTTCATATCCTTTGCCCACTTTTTGATGGGGTTGTTTGTTTTTTTCTTGTAAATTTGTTTGAGTTATTTGTAGGTTCTGGATATTAGCCCTTTGTCAGATGAGTAGATTGCAAAAATTTTCTCCCATTCTGTAGGTTGCCTGTTCACTCTGATGGTAGTTTCTTTTGCTGTGCAGAAGCTCTTTAGTTTAATTAGATCCAAAAATTTGTCAATTTTGGCTTTTGTTGCTGTTGCTTTTGGTGTTTTAGACATGAAGTCCTTGCCCATGCCTATGTCCTGAATGGTATTACCTAGGTTTTCTTCTAGGATTTTTATGATATTAGGTCTAACATTTAAGTCTCTAATCCATCTTGAATTAATTTTCATATAAGGAGTACGGAAAGGATCCAGTTTCAGCTTTCTACTTATGGCTAGCAAATTTTCCCAGCACTATTTATTAAATAGGGAATCCTTTCCCCATTTCTTCTTTTTCTCAGGTTTGTCAAAGATTAGATGGCTGTAGATGTGTGGTATTATTTCTGAGGACTCTGTTCTGTTCCATTGGTCTATATCTCTGTTTTGGTACCAGTACCATGCTGTTTTGGTTACTGTAGCCTTGTAGTATAGTTTGAATCAGATAGCGTGATGCCTCCAGCTTTGTTCTTTTGACTTACGATTGTCTTGGCAATGTGGGGTCTTTTTTGATTCCATATGAGCTTTAAAGCCGTTTTTTCCAATTCTGTGAAGAAACTCATTGGTAGCTTGATGGGGATGGCATTGAATCTATAAATGACCTTGGGCAGTATGGCCATTTTCACGATATTAATTCTTCCTATCAGTGAGCATGGTATGTTCTTCCATTTGTTTGTGTCCTCTTTTATTTCACTGAGCAATGGTTTGTAGTTCTCCTTGAAGAGGTCCTTTACGTCCTTTGTAAGTTGGATTCCTAGGTATTTTATTCTCTTTGAAGCAGTTGTGAATGGAAGTTCATTCATGATTTGGCTTTCTGTTTGTCTGTTACTGGTGTATAAGAATGCTTGTGATTTTTGCACATTAATTTTGTATCCTGAGACTTTGCTGAAGTTGCTTATCAGCTTAAGGAGATTTTGGGCTGAGACGATGGGGTTTTCTAAATATACAATCATGTCATCTAATCTACTGTTTAACTTTTCATGAAGTTTCTAATTTCAGTTATTTTATTTTCAGTTTTAGAATTTCTATTTGGTTTCTTAGTATATCTGCTTGGTCACCTTCCATAGTCCCTAATTCTATATCAATCTTTTAATTTATATTTTTAAAAACAATATTATGCATTCTTATTTTATAGTCTATCTTTGATAATTCCAACATCTGCTGTCTTTGCCATTCTGATTCTGTGGTTTGTTGTTTCTCCCTCCTCTTCCTCATGGCAGTTTCTTTCCTGTTGTTTTAGTGATTTTTGATTGTGAGCTTTGTCTGTGAGATTTATTTGAGGCCTGGTTTAAAAATTTGTTTTTTTCAAGTAGGATGCTCATTTGGTTTTTCTAGGTGTCTGGGGGCATTTATCTACCTGGGACACTTTAAATTCCATTTTTGGCTTGAGGTTTCTTTTTCGTTATATAGGTGGTTTGAGTTCTTATTCTAAATCCTTTAAGTGTACATTTGTGGTTAGGAATTCTTAGGGTAGAATTTTTTCTTTCTTTCTCTTTTTTAGCTTCATCAAGAGCCAAGATGAGATAATAATGTATCCTACTAACTCCCTCTGTGGGATATGTTTTCCCCCTAGGTCATCCACTTAGAAAAGGATGTTTACCCTCTTGGGATCTCTGCTTTAAAAAGTGAATATCTTCAATTTAATCTCATATCCACTTAAGGCCACAGGCTTTATCTTGTTAGACCCCCAAAAGCAATTTCCAGCTTAAACACCACTTAATTCTTTCGATTTGAGCTTTCTTATCTTTTCTGGCCTTCAGAGAATACCTTTACTTTCTTGAGAGCTCATTCATGTGTTTTAAAAGTTTTTATTTTGGAACGTATCCAGCCTTTAATCAGTGTACTGTACTGGGAGAGTTTTCTCTAAACATCCGATCCACAATATTGCCATTTAAGGATCCAATGTGCTTTGTAATAGTGATGTATCTTGCTGGCTTCTTAATATTGAACATTCTTATTTTCTTCCACATATTTGATAATTCCAGTATCATTTCCTTCAACCAATATTGAATGTACCCAATTATGTGCCAGGTATTCTTCTATAACTTTCTTGTGAACGAATCAGGCAAGCCCATGGTCTTGTGGAGCTCACATTCCAGAAAGCGTGTAAGCCCAGAATTTCACTGCTATTATGCCGTTGGGGCAGCTTTGAAATGTATAATGTTAACAGTTATGCAAAGCTGAGAAAGATAGTGAGCAGTATTTTGTGTTTGGTTGCTGATATCTGCAAGTCAAAATAGGAAGAAATTATGGCATATTAATTTTTCTGCTTGGAAAGGTTAATGAATTGTATCTAGGTCTGAAGATGCAAGATAGACAAGAGATACATGTGAATAAGCTTATTTTTGTGCATACAGAGGAGAAGAAGGAATGAGATTCTCATTCATGCAGCATTACGCAAGGTGCTTTGCCTGTGTGTTCCCATTTAATTCTGACCCCTTCCCAAGTAAATTCCATGCAGTGGATACTATTTCTATTTTCAGGTAAACTGTAGTTGAAACCATTAGTTGTCCCTTAATATTTTTTTCCATTCATCAATACCAACAGGTATTTTTAGCTGGTTATATAACTGTCCAGCTTAAAGATGATATTTTCCATTATCCCTTGCAGTTAAGTGTGGCCATATCACTAAGTCTGGCCAGTGGGATTTAGAGTGTAGTAGGCAGTTGCTTATGAAAATTTCTCTAAGAGACAGTTTATATATGCCTTTTATTCCTTCTTTCATCCTGTCGCCTAGAATTGGATACTTCTTAGGGCTGTGATGATGAGGTCACATTCCAGGACAAGAAGATTGATAATGGAAGGAGTTAAGTCCCTGAGGACTTTGGTCAGCTAGATCTTCATACCAGTCTTAGACTGCATATCTCCGAACTTTTATACTAGAGATAAATAATCTTCTATCCCATTTAAGGTACTGCTATTTATTTTTATTTTTTCCCTGAAATGTGTCATTGAACCTATTCCTAACTAATATATTGATTATGTAACTTGCCCACTAATATGTCTGGGAAGAGATAGAATAAAGATTTGAATCTTGTGCCTTGTATTTAAGTACAGTCATCCCTCTGGTACCTGTGGGGGATTGGACCTCCCAAGGATACCAAAATCCATGGATGTTCAAGTGTCTGATATAAAATGGTCTAGTATTTGAATTTAACCTATGCACATTCTCCTGTGTACTTTAAATCATCTCTAGATTACTTGTAATACCTAATACTGTGTGAATGCTATGTGAGTAGTTGTTATACAGTATTATTTAGGCAATAATGACAAGAAAAAAAGTCTGTCCATGTTAGTACAGATGCAATTTTTTTTCCAAATATTTTTGATCCATGGTTGGTTGAATCCACAGATGCTGAACCCACAGATAGGGAAACACAGGGATACGGAAGGCCAACTCTAATAATGGTTAAATAAATGACTAGTATTTGGTAAAAGGTAACTACTGTTTTATTTACACCAAGCTCAATTACTTGGTTGTTTTTTAGGCCTCCTTTGATTTTTCCTCCATTTTACCCACCTATCCAAACTTTCCCTGCAGCCTGTAACATACACTTCTTCATTGAGACTGGCCTCCTATGACCCCTCATTTATACTGGTCTAGTCACAGTCTGTAGCATATGTAATTCCAATTTTGAAAGACCGAGGAAGAATATTTCAAGCAAGAAGGAGAGTTAGAGTTGGACTTAAAGCCAGTCATGATGACTTGCACCTGTAATCTCAGCACTTTGGGAGGCTGAGGGAGGAGAATTGCTTGAGCCCAGGAGTTCAAGAGCAGCCTGGGGCAACATGGCGAAATCTCTATAAAAAATACAAAAATTAGGGCATGGTGGTGTGTGCCTGTAGTCTCAGTTACTTGGGAGTCTGAGGTGGGCGGATTCCTTGAGCCCAGGAGGTCAAGGCTGCAGTGAGCTGTGATTGAGCCTCTGCACTCTAGCATGGGCAACAGGATAAGACCCCTGTCTCCAAAAAAAAAAAAAAAAAAAAGAGTTGGACTTAAAGATAAACTTGATTTGAATGGATGCAGAGTGGGCAACAGGAATAAAGACATGGATGTACTACCAATTTTCCATGCAAGGTGGGTCCTTGGATAATATATTACGTCTCCCAGTAATTAAATTTTATGCGCTAGGAAAATCACATTAACATTATGAAAGAGAACAGTAAATGGGCCACTCCTTTAATGGTAATGAAACCTTTCAAGACTTAACTTTGCCTTCATTAAGTCATTTTAAAGGTTATGAGGACAGTGTAGATTATTGCTGTAGGATATCCTGGAGTTCACCCTTACAATTCATTTCATGCTAAAATGAACAACAGAGCAGTGCTAATATGAAGTTTTCTGATTTAAAAAATCCTTTTTTCATACCTTATTTTAGTCATATCTATCATTCTTGTTTCTGGCTTTCAATACTGCCACACACATTGATAACTGAGGCTTTTGACTGGTATAAAAATATTTAGAAATGTAAGGAATACTTTTGGAAAGAGATTTTAAAAATAATCCCCTGTTTCTTCTCTCTTGATACAGTTTCTTAAAGGACTGATTTTTAGAGACCTAGATCCTGAGAATAATGTGTACGTCAGGTAGTGCTGAATCCTGAAACCTGACTCTAGTAATGTGTGCACATGGTTGCAGTTCTAAGTGGGTAGATGCCCCTGGCTCTCCAGGATTGTCGGTGGTGATGGGATGATTCTGAAAGGCTCACTTTCTTTACAAGCAAGCATAAACCAAGCCTATGGCTGTCTGATAGCTACGAATCTTTGCTGATGGTGTGTTGGGGCTCATAGAGAAGAAAGCAAGACTGTAGGGTATAAAGTAACTGATTATCATTAATCCAAGTTATTGCTTCACAAAGTGTGACTGTTGACTGATATTTAGCACAAGGGATTATGATAAGTTTAAAAAATGTTTATCTGAACAGAGTTATACTGGTTTCTGGGTTGTTGGACATTTCAGGGTGCTTCACATGCTAAGGTGCTAATATGCATTGTGAATCTCTAAGAGCAGAATGGAACAGGAAGCATTCCCAAACTCTTATTCCAAGACCCATTTTTTTTTTTTTTTCCGTTGAGACAGGGTTTGGCTTTGGCTCTGTCATCCGGGTTGGATTGCAGTGGTGTGATCTCTGCTCATTGCAATCTTTGTCTTCTGGGCTCAACTGATTCTCTTGCCTTAGCCTCCTGAGTACCTGCGATGACAGGCACGAGCCACTATGTTTGGCTAATTTTTTTTTTTTTTTTTTTTGAGACGGAGTCTTGCTCTGTCGCCCGGCCTGGAGTGCAGTGGCCGGATCTCAGCTCACTGCAGGCTCCACCTCCCGGGTTTACGCCATTCTCCTGCCTCAGCCTCCCAAGTAGCTGGGACTACAGGCGCCCGCCACCTCGCCCGGCTAGTTTTTTGTATTTTTTAGTAGAGACGGGGTTTCACAGTGTTAGCCAGGATGGTCTCGATCTCCTGACCTCGTGATCCGCCCGTCTCAGCCTCCCAAAGTGCTGGGATTACAGGCTTGAGCCACCGCGCCCGGCCGGCTAATTTTTTTTTTTAAATAGAGATGGAGTTTCCCCATGATGCCCAGGCTGATCTTGAACTCTTGGGCTGAAGTGATCTGCCCACCTTGGCCTTCCAAAGCACTGGGATTACAGGTGTGAACCACCACACTTGGCCTTAAGACCCACTCTTTACTAATAATGTGACAAAAATGATGCTACATGGAAATCCCACTGATACAGGCAATGTAGAAGTTTCAGGCTGTGTTGTAATGAGGACCAGGAGGTCAAGAGTGTGACCAGTGCTCTCAATAATCTGATCTGTGAGAGTGAGACTGGGCCATTTCTCAACACAGAATTGTTTCAGTTTTTAGCCCAAAGACTCCACAGTGATCTAAGTCCAACCTCAACATTTTATATATCAAAAAACTGAGGCCCAGAGAGGTTCACAAGTATGTTCAGGGTTGCATCCTGGTTAGTGGGAGCAGATGCTAGCACCATGGTCCTTTGACTCTCAGAGCCCACTGAACTGCCTCCTTGGGTGCGGCAGGCTGCAGGGCATACTGAGTTCAGTTAGTGGAACAGACATTGGTGGTAGAGTGAGAGGTCCAAATGGGCTGGATCAGTGTTTTGTTGGGGATATCGCTGTTTCTTCAATCATGCCTTGGTGACATAGTCCAGATGCTTCAGCAACCTGGTGACTCTGGACAAAGTCTAGTTTGTCAGTTTCCTCATAAAACTTGGAGCCCACATCTGGTTTTGACTTTCCAGCTGTGCTTTGACCAATGCAGCATGCATGGGGATATTCTCTTCTTGCATCACTATTGGTATACTATCTTTGAATCAATGAAGACCAAGAAAAAGATAATTTTTTTTCTAGGAACCATGTATCACTTTTGGCTCATTTTAAGCTGATTGTTGACCCTAGCTCTGTTTAATATAAGTTAGTGTCTAGTCAAGTTTCTCCTAAGCTTACTTGATTCATTTTTCAAACCTAAATGTAAATCTTCACATTAACCCTGTTTCATTTCATTTTAGTAATTTTGGCCGTGAACTCTTGAGTGTTAGGATTAATTTTGAATGTTGACTCATCATTTATTCTTGCAGTTCTCTCTTCTAGTACTGCAATAATCATAGAGGTCGTATGCAAGCCTCTAATTTCTCTGTTTTTCAACCAGGCTGTTTCTCTGTAAGGAGAAGGAAGGGAAACCGAGGAAGATTTATTTAGCACCTATTATTTGCCAAGTACTATGTCAGGTGCTTTATATATATTTTGTTATTTAATCCTCATAGCAACCATATGAAACTGTAACTTCTTCTGTAAAAGGAGAATAAAAGTTCTTATCTTACAGTTTTGGAGAAGAATAAATGAGATAATTTAAATTATGTACTTATTAATGTGCTGGGACACAGTAGGCACTTGATAAATATAAATTACAATTATCTCTATTCCTCTTCCTTCATCTTCTCTTTGGACAGAATAGGGACAGGGACAGAAAGGCATCTGATACAGTTTGGCTCTGTGTCCTTACCCAAATCTCATCTCAAATTGTAATCCCCAGATGTCGAGGGAGGGACCTTGTGGAAGGTGATTGGATCATGGAGGTGGTCTCCCTCATGCTGTTTTCATGATAGTGAGTTCTCATGAGGTATAATGGTTTTATAAGTGTTTGACAGTTCCTCCTTCACATGCTCCCTCTCACCTGTCACTATGTTAGATGCACCTGCTTCCCCTCCTGTCATGATTATATAAGTTTCTTGAGGCCTCCCCAGCCATGCAGAACTGTGAGTCAATTAAACCTCTTTTCTTTATAAATTACCCGGTTTTGGGCAGTTATCTATAGCAGTGTGAGAATGACCATTAGAGAACCCATCTCTCAGCTGCCACAGAAACACCAGTCAGTTCCTACCAGCATGGTCAGACAAATTCACAACATGAATTATTTATTATGCATTACAAATTACCCCAAAACTTAGCAGCTTCAAATAATACACATCTATTTGCTCAGTTTCTATGGGTCAGAATTCAGGCACAACTTTGGGATCTCTCATAAGGAGGCAACAGAAGTGCTGACCAGGGTTGCATTCTCATCTGAAAGCTCAACTGGGATGGATCTTCTTTCAGTCTCACTTATGTAGTTATGAACCCAGGCCAGTTCCTGGATGGGTGTTGAATTGAGTGAGGGCTTCAGTTTCTTGCTGGCAGTCAGGTGGAGGTCACCCTCAGTTCCCCACCATGTGAACCTCTTCAACTTGCCTCATCAAAGCAAACATGGAGAAAGTGAGAGCATGGATAAGACAGAAGTCAGTTTTTTGTAACCTAATACCAGAAGTGACATCCCATTACTCTTGCTGTGCTCTATTCTTTAGAAGTGAGTCGTTAGGTTCAGTTCATATACAAGAGGAGGGAGTTACACAAAAGAGTGGATACCAGGAGGGAGGGGTCATGAGGGCCCCACCAGCAGCTTCCAACCACATGCAGTTATCTTCATCAGCTCACCCAATGCATTCATTACTGGCATTTCTGGGATGTAAATCCAGGTTTCTAGGCCCTTGCTCTTTCCCTAAGAGTCTACCCTGGGAAGAATACTGATTGATAGTTGCAGGTGGAATTGTAAGCTGATTATGTAACCATTTTCTACATTTTTTCCCTTGGCTTTGTTTTGGGGCAAGTGCAATTTAGTTGTGAACATATTGGAATGAGAGGACTTTCCTCATATTTACTTATCCTGATCCCCTCTTTCTCATTCTCTCAAGTAGTGTTTCAACCTCTTCAAGGCTTCAAATCTTTAACATTGTCACTCTCAGCAAATAGCTTTGTTTCCAGCTGCATAGAGAAAGTAGACAATATCAACTGTGAACACTTTCAACTCCTGTCTCCCATGCACATCCTTCTCTCCTACTTTTTGGTCTGAGAAGATGGGAAGTCATTTCTTCTGTTTGCTCCTTCTATGTTAAAATTTCCTTGCCTTTCCTTCATATCTTGATTAATCAATTATCTACAATGTTGAGTCCATTGAGGACCAATAAGCAGCCTTTTGTCTTTTCTACCTGAATGCTGCACAATTCAGGAAGTAAATCAAAGAATAAAGACAGAAGCCACAGCAATATTATGGATAGAGCTGAGTTGGAAGATGTGGCTTTGTGTCTTTGTCAAATAGACCTGAGCTCTGAATCCCTGAACTGGTCAGTTCTCAGCAGCGTTGTATGGGAACCTTTACAGGTAAAAATTACATCATGGAGGAGCAGAGGCAAATTTGTGCCTTCTATGGGCAGGTTCACTTCTGGTAGGGCAAAAGGAAGACTTGAGCCAAGGTTGCTATTTTCTTCCTAAATTTGCCAATCAAATAAGACAGAAAAAGCAACGTTAATTGAAGTCTTCCCACAAGAAGGCAATGTGTGGAATGGAGAAGCCTGCTTCAGAAACATCCACCTGCTTCAGAAACATCCGCTCCCATGCACCTTTAACCTCTCTTTCTTTCTCAGTTCCTTTCTAGAGTTAAGATGGAGAAAACTGATGTATGCTTACTGATGTGGCCAACAAGCATACATCAAGTTTTTCCAACTCAACTCCAGTATTTTCCCAAATTCATCCTGAAATTGCTGCCCTATCCATTCTCCTACCTACACAGCCAAGATTCTTAAAAAACCAATCCAATTTTGCAGAATCTCCTCACTCATTTCTAACACATTTCTCAAGCCAATGAATTTTGACTTCTACTCTCACTAGTGCATAGCAGTTGCCTTGGCAAAGGCCCCCAATGACTTCCTGTTTGTCAAAGCCAGTGGACCTCTGGTGGTTTAAACTTGACCTAACTTCTCTTTAATATTTAACCCTCTTGGCCACTTCATTCCTCCAGAAAGGATTACTTATTTCCAGGCTTCATTGTTGATTTCTCTTGCCACATTCACTATCAATGCTTTCCAGCGCTCCTCTCAAATTTGATTAATTTTATTCTGTTTACTCTTGGGTGAATTTTTTTTTCTTTGAGCTTTAACTGTCACCTCTTGCTAGTCACTCCTGAATATTCAGCTGGAGTCCAGACCTCTGTCTTGAAATCTAGACTCATATGGTACATTGCACAATCTGGCCAATGCCAACCTTTCTACTCTTGTATTTTCTACCTATCTCCCCTTTACCCACCCTGACCTAGCTATACTTTCCTCCATTATTCTTTGATCATTCTAAGATTATTCCCACCCCAGGGCCTTTGCACTTACTGTAACTTCTGCCTGGAATGCACTTCCCCTAGAGGTGTACAAAGCTCATTTCATTCATGTCTCTGCTTAAGTATCACATATTCAGAGAGTTCTTCACTCACCACTCCCACCTCTGTTTACATTTTATCATAGAATTTATCACTATTCAAGTGTGTGTGTGAAGTGTGTGTGGTGTGTGAGCGGATGTGTATGTGCTGATCCTAAAAGAATTAAGTTCCTCAAGGGCAAGAACTTTGAATTATTCACTGGCATATCACCAGTACCTATAATATAGATGCTAATGATGCTTGTTTAATGGACAAATGTTTGCTTGAAATTTGTTTTTATGACTCATCATCTCTCACTAACTCCTACAAAGTGGTTTGTTACTAATATACCTGTTTATGAATTTAATCTTGAATTTCTCTATTTAGTTTTCTCCTAAATAAAAATTTCAACAGTTGAGGCTGGAATTTTATTTTCTTATAAGATTAGCTCAGAAAGCTAAATAAAACTCTTTGGGTTTTCTCATCAGGAAAACAAAAGCTCAGGTGCACTGAGATTGGCCCCACAGTGTTTGCAATCACTGTCATGCTTGGGTTTTTGCAAGCTGGCCCCATAGGACAACTTCATCTTTCCTTTTCCGCCTGATGTCTTGCAATTGGTATTCCCACTAGTACTGCCCTAAATCCTGGCAAGAAGACCACTTGCTTTGAGCCCCACGCTTTAGAGAGCTCCACTCTCATCCTTCTTTGTTCCTTTCCATCCCCATTAAGCGAGAAGTCCTTGGGATAAGAGCACAAAACCATCTGGACCCCATATATCTTCCTTCTGGAACACGTTCCTGATACTTGAGACCTCAGAATTCTCTGCTCAAATGGTCACAGTTAAAATTCCAAGGCCTGTGGCCCTCTTTCTGAGGTCTTTCCTCTCTAGAGTGAAGTATGCTGACTGTGTGTGCCCACTTGAGCCAAGTGATGGCCAAATCATTGACTGTTTCAAAGACCATGGGTGAAGCTTTAACTTATGTTCTTGGTTGTACGCCGGACTGCTTGTGGTAGGAACTGGAGGTGGGAAGAGACCATTTTTCAGGAGTAGATTTCTGGAAGTCTACGGATTCTAAATTCGGGTATATTTGTCAAGGTAGAAGTAGCAATGTTTTAACTAGTGGCGCTAGCTTGATATATAACTCATACATTGGATGTATAATCTACATGGGCTTCCATTTGTACTCTTGGCCAAGGCAATGCCAATATTAGGGGAGAACCTGGATCCACAACTGTCTTCATAGAACAGCTGCCTTAGACTTACGTCTATGTGGATGCACTGATTCTAGATGAGGTGTTTGCACTTTTTTTTTTAAAAAAAAGAGCTGAGTTTTTAGATAACCAAAATCTTACCTGGAAACCCAGCATATAAATATAGATATAAAATGAATATATAAATATAAAGATGTGAAATGAGTAGATAAATATAGATGTAAAAGGACCCTGGCTAACCACAGGAATGAAAGGCTCAGAGCTCTGTTGGCTCAGGGACTCCCCATTTTCATCTCCTCCCTCCCTTTCTTGAGTAGCTTTGAGGCACAGCCATGGAACTTCAGGACTTCACGGGCAGACACAGTTCAAAAATTGGGGCTTTGATCAGCTTCTCACATTGGCATTTAGTACACTTACGTTCCATGGAATGTCCTTAGAATAGTGCTATTTAAACAAGCTTGGCAGAAGCAGGGCACTCTTAGACCCCATCAGCAATCTCCACGTCCAGCAAAGTGAAATTCCTGCAGAAGAGAGACTGGTTTACCTTGTATAACCCAGAGTTTCTCAAGCATGTCTTACCACGAAATGCTCTGCTCACAGAAGTCCTTTCAATAACTTGGTGAAATGTTGTCTAAGACAATTCCCTAATGTGAAGCAGAGCTACATTCCCATAAAATCTACTCACTTAATTTTTCCACTATAAAAGCTTAATGAGTAATTATAAATGATTAATATAAAATTTAGATTTAAAGGAATATAGCCCTTATAGAAATATTGTGATAAATATCTCTATACGTTAAAACCATTTATTTTTACTACCTTAATTTTGTGTTATGTATTTTAATGCTGTATTTAAAAATGCCTTTCAGCCAGGAGTGGTGGCTCATTTCTGTAAACTCAGTGCTTTGGGAAACTGAGGTGGGAGGGTCACTTGAGGCCAAGAGTTCAAGACCAGTCTGGGCAACATAGCAAGACCCCTTCTCTACAAAAAAATTTTAAAAAAATTTCCCAGGTATGGTGGCATGTACCTGTAGTCCCAGCTACTTGGGATGCTGAGATGGGAGGGTCACTTGAGTCCAGAAGTTTGAGATTACAGTAAGCAATGATTGTGCTACTGCAATCCAGCCTGGGCAACAGAACGAGTCTGTCTGTTAAAAAAAAAAAGTGTTTTTTTGCTCTATGGAGAAAGATCTAGCTTTCACTCATTTATTTAAAAATTATGTAAGCCCTATTCATAGCTCCTGGCTTATTCTTGTAACTACCTCTATAGCTGGAATTCTATGTCTTTGTTGCAAACTCTGATATAATAGCAAAAGATCTATTATGTTCCGATAATCTCAGGCTGCTCAAGTTCCTGGATGTTGTTTGGATGTATGAGAACTAATTCTCCATTTAAATAACTACTGTCTGCTATCTTCAACTTGGTGTTCAGCAGGAAGATAGAGACTAAACACTATATTAAGTCCACATAACGTTTAGATTGGCAGTGGGATGGGTGGTCCTTCCCCACTGTCCCTTTCAGATTAGAAGACTCTTAGTCACTTGCCTTCTTGTCATACCTGTATTGATATTCTTCATTAATTTCATTTAATACTTAAATCAGACACAATGGGATATTTACCCTCCAGCTCTTCTCAGATGCTAATGGTAACTTCAGTATTTGATTTTTCATCTGACCCATGTTTTTTACACAGGAGGCCATGAAATAAAAAGCTTTTATTTCCTTTTGAGTTTTAAAAGGGTTATAGACAATCAAGAAAAAAGTACAGTTTATTTTGCTTGCTTTTAATAAGTTCTCAGAATATGACAAGATGCTGCGGATCATCAGTTCCTTCCTGCAGATACTTCTGGCCCTTACTATGCCCTCGAAAAATCCTACCCTGGACTTCTCTGCCATTGCAGCATGGGTGCCAGATGCCCGGAAACCCACTGGGGCTCACACATGCATAAGCTGGAAGGCACTGGGGATGTTAACACTTGGGGCATGACCTTTGATCAATGGGTTTTGGGAACTGGTGAATGTTTCTTCCTCTATTCACAGTTCTAAAACATATTTCATACGGCTTGTCAAATAGTCCTTCAAGACTGAGAAGCCAATTACCCACAGTGCAGGTCAACTTGCCAATGCCCATTTCTATAATTTTTTCACCCAAAAACCTGAAACAGCACTACAGAGTTTAAGCTTTTATCACATGAGGAAATGCATATTTAATTGATATTGTGTCTAATAAGACTTAAGGTGTAGTCCCAGAACATACTCCAGGCTAGCCCAATTCTCATCAAAAGTCCACAAGAAACAAATAAAATTGTGGAATATTGCCTCAAAAAGTAGCTGTTTGCTAGGCATGGTGGCTCACACCTGTAGCCCCAGTGCTTTGGGAGGCCAAGGCAGGAGGAGCGCTTGAGATCAGGAGTTTGAGACCAGCCAGAGCAATATAGCAAGATCCTGTTTCTACAAAAATTTTAAAAAGAGGAGCTGTCCATCCCTTGTTCAATCAATGAGACCATCAGGGAGCTACCTAAGCAACACTGAGGGATGCTAAAAGAAACAGGCCTATTACATCCTCTGCCTGTGCAGCAGGGATGTCATGGAGGGTGTTAATTGGCCAGGCATATAATACGTCTCTGTGGAACCTCCTAAGAAACTCTTCTCAGATCTGGGTCTAAGACAAGCTCTGAATTTCCTGGGAAGCAGGTAAATTTTTATTTCATGGAAACTGTGACTACTGTACTAATTTTTCCCTTTGTTTTGGCTGGCAGGAAGCACACATCCAGTTGTAATGCTCTTATAGTCATTACACAGAGCCTATGACATGTATTTGGGTATTATTTTTTTTACCCTCACTTTTCCTTCACCCTGACTGAGTGTCAATTTTGTCCATCCTGTTTTATGATAAATAAACGGGCAGACATGTATGTGGAAGAAGAGTTCTGCAGTCAAACTTCTCATTGAGGAATTTTTAAAACTGATTTTTAAGTGACAAATAATTGTGTATGTTTATGGGGCACAGTGGGATGTTTTGATCTATGTCTGCATTACAGAAAGATTAAGTCAAGCTGATTAATATAGCCATCACCTCACCAATTTATCATTTTCTTTTGTGGTAGGAATGTTAAAAATCTATTGCGGCAATTTTGAAATATACCATACATTGTTATTAACTGTGGTCAACATTCAGTGCAATAGATCACTAAAACATTCCATTGAGGATTAAAAATTTTTTTTCCAAGATGGTTCTTTTCTTGACTTTGATCTATTGTTTTAAACCTTTCAAAACTAACTCTAATTTCAAATTTTCTGTAAGGCTTTCCCTGACCTCTTCTGATTGTGTACAAATTTTCTTCCTCCAGGTTCCAGTGGAGCTTTATGCAAACCTGTATTTTAAAATTTATTATAGTTTCCTGCTATCATTCAATACTTGAGGTCAGAGACCAATCCTTTTTCATCTCTGTTCGCCTGTTGGTTTGCACAATATTTGAAAATAGGCCTGATAGGGCTCTTTAATGTGACCTGCCTGTAGTGATCAATTTATTCTGGAACTTTTCTTTTCTTGTAAGGGATTACCTTATACATAAGATCCTATTATGGAAACCAACAGTTATCTTTTGATAGACAATGAAAACCCCATTTGACCTTCCTTAACCTTCTAAGAAACCAAGACATTTTCTGCTCATTTGAGAACCATACAGCAATAATAATGAAGTCATGTGTTTGTAATGGGATAGATGATTCCATATTGCTCTTGTCTCTCCCAAATGATACCTTAAAAGCAGATATTAATAGGATGCAAGTATTGTGTTTCCAAGTAGCATTGCATTATTGTGCTCAATCATTGTGTTGACAGTTGGAAACTCATGAAAAGCTACAGTCACTGCAAAGTAGCCCCTCAGCTGTGCAGATGCTAAATGGACCTTGCCATAGGTGTATTCCAACTATCAAGTGGCTTATGCCAAGTAGTAAAGATGCCATCTGTTGACAAGTAAAGCCATTGACTCTAAGTCTTTGTTCTGGAGTAGCTGTGTCCATCTTCTTCCTCTACTAACCTCTACTAACCGACCTGTATCTATCTTCTTCCACTACTAACCGATAGCACAGAACTATAACCATCTGAGAGTTAACAGTAGGCTTAGAGGGGTGAATGATTATGATCTTTCAGACTGAGAAATTTGGGTGGATTAAGTGGCTAGTCATTGTCAGAAAGTGAAAGGCTGGGGTTAGAGAGGCAATTTCAATAAAGGAAAATTGAAAAAGACATTATGCCTAGGTGGAACCAAGTCTTAGTCTGTTACGTTTAGAGTTGAGACAGCTGAAAATAATCTAAGACATTCTCAAAATCAGAGCCACATTTTTTTTGTTTCATGTTTGCATCACTAAGACTAGCGGAGATTATCAAGCAGATGGTAGACAATGTGAAAGATGTATCGAATAGTACGGTGGAAAGTCATGCATTTTGTGTCAAATATATCCATGTCCATAACTTGGCTCTACCACTTGTCATCTCTGTGTCCTTGGGAAAATTACTTAACCTTTCTGATCTTCAGTTACCTGGTATGTAGAAATGAGAGTAACACATATTGCGTAGGTTTTTGTGAAGATTAAATGAGATTTTGTGTGTAATGTGTTGACATAGAAAAGATGCTCAATGATTATTTGAATACATTTTTGATGAGTATATACAGATTAATGCCTCAGTTTTTCCTTCTGTGAAATGCTTTTATTAACTTTTTTGAAGGATAGAGTAAAAATAGAAATATCTTCACAGAATCTAGAATAGCTGACACAATTCCAAAGAAGAATAAAGTGGGAGAAATCATTTTACCTGATTTGAATACGTTAAATATCTACTCTAGATCAAAGCAGTGTGATATTGACAAAGAGACAGATGCATAGATCAATGGAACAGACTAGAGAATCCAGAATGACACCCACGCAAGTATGCCCAAGTAATTTTTAAATTAAAAAATTTCAAAGGTATTAAAAACACAACATAAAATGTGTCATCTTAACTATGTTTAAGGGCATCGTTAAACATAGTTAAGCACAGTTTGCTAGTGTTAAGTACATTCATGTAGTTGTGCAACAGATTTCTAGAACCTTTTCTGCCCAGCTAGTTTTTGGCAAAGATGCAAAAAGCAATTCAATGTAGGAAAGACAGTCTTTTTAATAAACGGAACTATAGCAATTGGACATCTATAGGCAAAAAAAAAAAAAAAAAAAGAGCTTTACCTAAGCCTCACACTTTACACAAACATCAACTCAAAATAGAACATGGACTTAGACATAAAATGCAAAACTATACAACTTTTAGGAAAAAAAGGCCCCAGGAGCTGGTGAGGAGTTCATAGACTTGACACTAATAACATGATCCAGAAAAAGAAAAATTGGTAAATTGGACATCATTAGAATTGAAAACTTTGCTCTGTGGAAGACCCTGTGAGGAGGACAAAGAGACAAGCTAGTGGATAGCAGGAAATATTTGCAAACCACATATATCATAAAGTACTAGCATCTAGATTAATAAAGACTCTCAAAAGTCAGCAGTGAAATAACACACAATCCAATTAGAAAACGGGCAAAAGGTGTGAGCAGACATTTCACAGATGAGGCTGTACAGATGGTAAACAAGCACATGAAAAAGATGACTGTTAGCCATTAGGAAATGCAAATCAAAACCACAAAAATACATCAGTACACACCTATTAGAATGGCAAAATAAGAAGTAGTGACAACACCAAATGCTGATGAAGAGACGGAGAAACTGGATCACTCATACATTGCAGGTTGGCATGTAAACTGGCCAGCCATTCTGGGAAAGCACATGGCAGTTTCTTTAAAAACTAAACATGCTTTTACCATATGATCCAGCAATTGCATTTTGGGCAGTTATCTCAGAGAAATGAAAACTGTGTTAACACACAGACATGTACACAAATGCTCGTAGCAGCTTTACTTGTAATAGTTAAAACTGGAAACGCAATGGCTCAGGCCTGTAATCCCAGCACTTTGGGAGGCTGAGGCAGGAGGATTGCTTGAGCTCAGGAGTTTGAGACCAGCCTGGACAACACAATGATACCTTGTTTCTACAAAAAATACAAAAATTAGCCAGGCATGGTGGTGCACATCTGTGTTTCCAGCTACTCTGGAGGCTGAGGTGGGAGGATTGCTTGAGCCCAGGATGTTGAGGCTGCAGTGAGTTGTGGTCATGTCACTCTATACTGGTCGGCAAAGTGATCTCCAAAAAAAAACCCAAAACAAAAAACTGGAAACAACTCAAATGTCCATAAATGGGCTAATGATTAAACAAATGGTGGTAGGTCCATACCATAGAATAACACTTAGCAATAAAAGTAATAAACTATTGAAACACTTAACAACTTGAATGTATTTCAGGGGAATTATGTGAATGAAAAAAGTCTCAAATGTTACAGTATGATTCCATTCATATACCAGTCTTAAAATGACAAAATTACAGAGATAGGAGCAGATTAGTGGTTTCTAGGAGTTAGGGAGAGGAGAGGGAGGGTGGTGGTTGTGACTACAAAGTGGTGGCAGGAGAGATTCATGTGAATCTTGACTGTGATGGTGGTTCCTGAACCTGCACATGTAATAAAAGTTCATGGAACTAAATAATACACATGTACACACAGAGACATATACTCACTTGAATGAGTGCATATAAAATTGGTGAGATCTCAATAAAGTAGGTGGATAATAGCAATGTCAATTTCCTGGTTTTGATGTTGTATTATATTTATAGAAGATGGAACCAGTGGAGGAAACTGGGGAAAGGGGAGATGAAATCCTTCTGTATATTTTTTTAACAATTGCATCACAATTTGCAATTATCTCAAAAGGTGAAAAAAATACTGGCCTAGGATGCAAAGTCCTCTGCTACAAATAAAATTTAGTGCAATTCCATTTTAGCTGGGGCCTAATAATCAACAATCGTGTTTTAGAGTTGCAGTGTTTGAGAAGATGAAGGAATTCACAGTCTAGCTGGGAGGAAATCTGCGGCTTGTAGAGCCACATTGTCCACTAGACATTTCTGTGACAATGAAAATGTTCTCCATCTGTGCTGTCCAGTACTACAGCCACCATCAACATGTGTGGGTCATGAACACTTGACATGTGGTTAATGCAACTTAGAAACTGGATTTTCAATTTTATTTAATTTAAAATAATGAATATTTAAATTTATGTAGCACATGTGGCTGGTGCTACCCTATTGAATGGTGTCATTTTAAAGAAACAGTGGGTTCAGAAAGTGGGAAGGAGCTTTTTGAACATAGGCAGCTCAAAGGAGTTGACTCAAACCATGTTTTCTCATTGAAGGGGAAGTTTACAATAGGAGAAAACTTTTGGTTAGGATTTTGGAAGTTACTAAGTCAAGTGACTTAAAAAGACAAAACAGACTTGGAGACTGAGTGTGGTGGCTCATGCCTATAATCCCAGTGCTTTGGGAGGCTGAGGCAGGAGGATCGCTTGGACCGAGGAGTTCGAGTCTGCAGTGAGCTATAATTGGGCCAGTGCACTCCAACCTGGATGCCAGAGTGAGGCCCTGTCTCTAAAAACAAACACCCCCACCCCTAAATAGACTTGCAAGGGAGAGGTGAACCTAAGAGATATGACTTTCCCTGTGGCCTAGGGTAATAACAGCTTTGCACTGGGATTGGTGAGCATAATAGTAGACTCTGAAGGAGAACTACACCAGACTACACCAACATATCGTATAATATGATTGGTGCAAAAGTGGCTGCGGTTTTTGCCATTAAAAGCAATGACAAAAACCACAACCACTTTCGTACCAACCTAATAAATCCTACTGGTCCAAGCTGAATGGCATGTAATTCTGAATCCCCCCAACTGGTATAGCATATGTATCCTGCGATCCTTTACTCTTACCAGTGTCAGAAGTATGGAGCATAGAAAGGCTCAGGCTTGTGGCCCCAGAGGGAGGTGGGGCCTCTCTCTGGGCCTCAATAGAGGATTGGACTTTCGATTCTTTCCAATTCTCAGGTTTTGTTTGCTTGTTTATCTGTTTCAGCATGCATACTTCAATTCAGCACATCTGAGGATATTCTATTGGCAGAGGGCTTCCGTGGGCAAAGTGCCACAGGATGACAGTGACCTTTAGATGCAGACACTCTTCTTCCATCTCAAAAACCTTGAAAGTGGAATGCTATGCTTTCAAGAAATCAGATGAGAAATCTTCTGTTTGGTATATGATCCGTATTGTGATACTATGAATGCAATATTTGATTAATTAAAAAAATTACAAGAAAACCCAGACTTAATCCAGGGATGATTTACTCTAAAAGACAATTTTTTCCTAGAGTCCTTTGGGGGATTTTAGCTTAACAGAGAAGTGTGATGCTTATTAGACAGTTTGTATATGGGAGCATATTTAGTTTTTTTTCTTTTTCTTTTTCTTTTTTTTTTTTTTTTTTGACTAAGAAGGTCTGCTGTGTCCCTCTGAATGCCTGCAGCACAGCTCTAAACAAGATACTCCCTCAGGGTCTCTCACACTGACAGAACTAGGAGACATCTTGTAATTTCTTCTGGCTTCTGGAGTGACATTTCTAGGACTGGTATTCAAAGGAGAATACTTGCAAAAGAGAATGCATGCACAGACCTCTTTTTCGCAGGGAGCTCAGAGCACCTGTCACTTTTCTGTGAGTGGCAGAAGTGGTGCTGAGGCTCCTCTCTCCCTATTGTGTACTAAAGGCCCCGATCCACTATATAGACTTGTTGAACGAACCTCTGCTTTCTCTATGAATTAGATCTCCTCTCTTGAGTTCCAAGTCTCACATGTACAAATAGAATGGTGTGCAGATGGAGAAGACAGAACTCTTTGAAGGAATTAAGTCCTGGAGGTCCCCAAGGAAAGGTTGGTGAGATAGCTTTTGGCTGTTATTCAGGAGTTAGCAGACTTCAGTTGGAAAGTTTCATGGCTAAAAATCCTTACTCGATGGGTGGCTGCAAGCATGGTACCTGCAAACACAGACCAGGGAACGAATGGATTTCACATGTACTGCTCGATTTGTGTTTACCTTTTCTACAGGTGAGCTGGGACCATCTCAAGAGCGGAGTACTGGGATGGCTGAGGGACCTGGCGTAGCTGGCTTCACATTCGTGTAATATCATGTATATTACACGATGTCATTTAGAATTTAAAATTTTATTTTAGCTTCTGGCCAAACAACTGTTAGGTCAAATTCTTATCCACAAACATGTATGCCTTTAAGTAAAGGAAATTAACTACAAAGATTAATGTGGGACTTGACCTCATCTCTAGCCGCGTTTTTTAATGAGGCACATGCTACCTAAACCCATGTCCCAATCAGCTGAGACAGCTGCTGCTGCTGCTTTGTCATTTCTGCTCTTGGGCTTAGAAGGTCTCTCTTGGTTTGAAGAGAAAGAGAGAGAGAGTGCGTGTGTGTGTGTGTAGTGTTTTGGGGAAAGGTAGAGGAGAATAAGAGGAAACCACTTTGGGTTCTTCTCTCTGGGTTTGCTGGTTTGTGTCTCCTGATTTATTAATTTCTTCAGACCAATTTCCTTCTTGGCCAGTATATTATCTCTTCTCAGCAATGAATCTTTCTATGATATGGGGAATATAGCAGTGGGATGAAGGAATCCAGTTATTTTAATGGTGCAGACAGCTTTTTAAAGATTTGACTTGCTTTCATTAAGTCATTTTAGAGGTGATGAAGAAAGTGTAGATTATTGCTTAAGATACTCTCAACTTGTGTCCTAAAAATGACTTTTATGCTGAAATGGACAGCAGTGATGTGCCATTAAGAATTGTAGATTGTAACATTGAAAAAAAAAAACCCAGTAGAAAATATGCATATTTCTACTGGCTATTCTTTTATGTTACCATCATGCATTCTTTATTGTGTCACTAGAATAAAGCTGAGTGATTGTAGGGATCACATATCAAGCTGTTAATTTTCATTGCCCTTTACCTTCATTAATTACCTTTTTCAAAATGAATTTTCTCATGTCCGTTTTTAATCTTACAGAGAATTATAGATGAAGTTTTAGGAAAATTTGCTCAGTTGTTTGGGAGATATCCAAATGCAAAAACAGAAAAAGTATTTGTCAGCTATTCAAAAAATTATTCAGATCTTCTGTTGTACTCAGAAACCTTGAAAATAGATCAATTTACATATGACATTTATTATAGTTATTTATAGCTTGATTTACAAAATATGCTCAGCATGCAAACTTGCTGGGTGCATACTGAAAGAAAGAATACTTAAAGGCATTTTAAGCTAAAGATAAAGTTTAAGCTGAACTCATGCACATGTTGGTGGAATGTGCATGTTCTAGAATGGGATATGTTTTGTCTATAAAAATGACAAATGAATATGCCTTTATTAAAGTAAATGATTACAGGTTGAAAGCTCCAAATGAAGGCTTTTATCTTTAATTCTATTATTCATCTGTTTAAATTCTAGTTTAGATTGAGTAATACCAGACACTGAGGGAAATGTAAGATATAAGACATGATTTCTTTTAGGTTCTTGCAGTTTAGTTAGGGAGATATAAATAGCATGTGTGAAACCTTCATTGCTATATACGAGGCAGCATGTAATCAGGAGGTGCATTGTGAGGTATGGGTTCTAACTACCAATGAACTTTAGAAAAGGAAGAGAAGAATGTGGATTGGAATAATCAGATGGAAGAGCTGGTATACCAGTTGTGTCAACTTGAGTGATTTAAAATTCAAGCTTTCTAGATTCATTTGGGCCCTCCAATCAATGAATGAATGAATGACCAATCCTTTCTTCTCTTTGGTTGGATCTCCTTCTAGAACTCTTTTTCATTTTATCCTTTCTGTTTCTTAACCTCTTCCTGATAGTTTCATCTTTTTATCTCTTTGAGATTCAATTGGGCAATTTCCTCAAATCTAGCTTTTTGTACACCAAATCTCTCTTTTCCTATGTTGACCTTGCTGTTTGATGCATTTGCTGAATTTTATAATTTTGGTGGCTACATCTATTTTTTATTCTTAGAAATTTTACTTATTTTCTTATTTTCCTTTTTTTGAGATGGAGTCTCACTGTGTCGTCCAGGTTAGAGTGTAGTGGTGCAATCTCAGCTCACTGCAACCTCCGCCTCCCTGGTTCAAGCGATTCTCCTGCCTCAGCCTCCCAAGTAGCTGGGATTATAGGCACCCGCCACCAGGGCTGGCTAACTTTTTGTATTTTTAGTAAAGATGGGGTTTCACCATCTTGGTCAGGCTGGTCTTAAACTCCTGACCTTGTGATCCACCCGCCTTGGCCTCCCGAAGTACTGTGATTACAGGCGTGAGCCACAGCATCTGGCCCACTTATTTTCAATGTATCTTTCTTCTCAGCTTTCTCTTTCCTGATTTTAATATTTAAACAGTGTATTACTCTGAAGTTTTTTTCCCATATCTTCTTTTAGGTCCTTAATTGTTTTAAACATATTATTTTATGATTTAATTTAAATTGTTTAATTATCTGAATTTAATGAAGATTTAGCTCTGCAGTTTATTGTGCCTTGGGTGGATAGATTCCTGGTATACTTATAAAGTATTACTCGTGATTTACAGTTATTGAGCTCGAAGTTCATCTTCCTTGGCACTTTATTCGCGGGACTTCTATGTGGCTTGCATTGGGGCATAGCCAATACAGAGTTGTTTTGGATTCACATTCCGAGGTATTAACAACCCAGGACAAAATTTTATGTTGGTTTCTTTTTTTCCTTTGTTTTTGAGGTGGAGTTTCACTCTGTCGCCTAGGCTGCAGTGCAGTGATGCGATCTCGGCTCACTGCAATCTCCACCTCCCGGGTTCAAGCAACTCTCTCACTTCAGCCTCCCAGGCAGCTAGGGATTACAGGCGTCCACGACCATGCCTGGCTAATTTTTGTATTTTTTCAGTGGAGACAGGGTTTCACCATGTCAGCCAGCCTGGGCTCGAACTCCTGACCTCAGGTGATCTGCTTGCCTCAGCCTCCCAAAGTGCTGGGATTACAGGCATGAGCTACCATGCCTGGCCTATGGTGGTTTCTTAGATTGAGAGTTAGTACATTACATGGCAGCCCACACCCAGGTACATGAGTTCCTTGGGGAGATTGTTTTTTCTACCCAAGGCTAGGCCTGAGACAGACAACTTTTTAAATTTTATTTTATTTTTTTTAATGTCTGCCAGGGGCTGATGGTTGTTTTTTCCCCCCTTTTTTCACCTTTTTATAAGGATGGATTTTAAAGGGTCCTAGCTTTACACAGAGGTCCGAATTCTAATCTCCATGTGGACAAAAACCAAAAATCCCCAGGGTACCAATAACAAGGCCCATCTGCCTTCCCTGCCTTGGGAAGTGACATTAGCTTGAAGGCTTACCTTTTTGGTTTTCGGCTCTTTTTTTGTATCTGGAATTTGAGAATTTTGTTTTCTTGCACATTCACCTATATTTTCAAGGAATGGTTTTATATTTTATCCAGGATCTTTAGATTATACTGTAGAAGAACTGATTTCTTAGTATTCTCCCCAGGAGAAGTTTTTAAAACTTTCTTTCCCTGTTGCACTTCAGGTCTGAAACGATCCCTTTACTTTCCAAAATTATCAATGAATCGCTCTTTTTGGGGCATCTTTCTGTCTGCCTAATCCAAGTACAGATCTCTTTTATTTGGAAAAAGTTTTCACTTGACTCTCTGCCTTTTCTTCTTTCAGACCTTATTCTTTTCTGCCTTTCACAATCGAAGCCACTGATGGTGTGCTAATAAGACATTGCTAGCTGTATTGTCTGATGATCAGCTCATTTCTGAATGTCTTATGACTTTCCTCTCTAGCACTCACCCAAAACCATTCTCTCCATTGTCACCAATGACAACATATATGCTACATCCAAAAGGCTTTTCTCCTCCCCCAGATCTCATATATTACTTTGCTTCTCCGAGGCTTCTGTGTTGATTGTCTCCTATTTTAAATCTTATTTCTCTGAGGCTTATGATGTAAGACTTTCCGAATTCTCCTCTGGTTCTCCTACATATGTAGGTCTACTCTCCTCTGACTTCTTCCTTAAATTCTTTTCTTTTCCTCATCCGTTAAATACGAGTGTCATTTCTCTTTTTGATCTTATGTTCTTCTTTCTCTATGTTGTCTTTAATTCTATATCACTTTATTTTTTAAACAGATGATTCACAAATCTCTATCTTGCATCTCTTGAGCTAAAATCCCTGTTTTTAAGTTGTCTGACATACACTTTATCCTGGATGTCCTGTTGGCGTGTCAAAATTGTTGGATTTCATACCAAACTTATGCTTTTCTTTTCCAAAATAGCTCATTCTTCTGATTTACTTAATTCTGTCTGTGTTATGACTACTCTTCTCATGGGCTTAAAAGTGATCCGAGAACTCTCATTTTTGTTAAATTGTTCTTTCCAATTTATCTCTGATTTGTCCCTTGTTTTCCAATTTTATTGTTTCTCTCTCTGTTTGAACCATAGGCACATTATTTGTCTGGTTTATCTATCCATAGATTCACTTTTTTATAACCCATCCTGCCCATCATTTTTAGATTAGCCTATGTAATTCATCAATGGCCCCCTCATTACCTGGCTCAAAAACCTTAAATGATTACCAAATAATAACAGTATTAATGCCAAATCCCTAACCTGATGGTTGCAAAATCCTGGAGAATTCAGTGCTGTTGTTCTAGGTCTGACTTCTTTGTTCTATGACTAATTTGTTTTGTGAACAGTGTGAAATCACTAGTCACCAGGAAATAGTTCCTTTTGCTCTAAAATGAAGTGCTAGCAAAGGAAAAAATGGCCAAAAGAGATTTTTCCAAAAAAGCAGAACCAAATGGCCAATGAAAGATGACTAGATGCTTAACCACCATGAAATATCACCATATACCACCAGAACACATCATATAAAAAAGATAGGCAATACCACATTTTGGCCAGGATGTACAGCAACAGGAATTTTTATATACTGAACAGACAACTCCAGATCAAGGTGTATTACCACCAGAAATGTGTACATATATTCACCAAAGGGCACAAACAAGAACGTTCACCACAGCACTACTCAAATTAGCCAAAAACTTGAAACTACCTCAATTACCATAGAAGGGGCAAATAAATGGTGGTGTATTCACAAGTGGATAGCAGTGTTTAGCAGTGAGAATGGACCAACTACACGATATGGATGAATCTCACCAACATGATGAAACAGGCCAGGCACATACAAGTACATGCCATATGACATCATCTCTATAACGTACAAAAATGGGCACAACAAATCCATGCCATGGTTACCCTTGGTGAGGGGCAGGGGTGGCAACTGAGAGGGAACACAGGAGGGTTCCATGGTGCTAGAAAGCTCTTTTCCCTGGCTTTTGGACTGGACACAACGGTGCTTGTAGTTTGTGAATATTTACTGGGATCTGCATCTGTGACACGTACACTTTTTGTATGGATATTATACTTTAATGAGCCATTTAAAAGTGGGGACTCGGGGACAGAGCAAGACTCTTTCTCAAAACAAAACAAAACTGGGGACTCAGGGTGCTATAGACAAATGGTCGAGTGTAGTAAATTATTCACCTAGTCCCCTTCCCAAATGAGATAACTTTACATCTGTGAAAATGCTCCCTCTGGCCTGGCACATGAAAATGAGTCCCTCAGACTCATGCCTGCAGTCCCAGCACTCTAGGAGGCCAAGGTGGGTGGATTGCTTGAGGTCAGGAGTTTGAGACCAACGTGGCCAACATAGCAAAACCCCATCTCTTTGAAAATACAAAAGTTTGCCAGGTGTGGCGGTGCATGCCTGTAGTCCCAGCTACCCAAGAGGCTGAGGCAGGAGAATTTCTTGAACCCAGGAGGCAGAAGTTGCAGAGATTGCACCATTGCACTCCAGCCTGGGTGACAGAGTGAATCTTCGTAAAAAAAAAAAAAAACAAAAACAAAAAGAAGAAAAACGAAAAAGAAAATGTTCTGACAATCATCTCTCAACATTAAAGTTGACGAATGCCGAAACTGTACAGTAACTGTGAGTAAAAAGAGAAAAGTCAACAAACACCAGAGCCGTGGTCCCACATGCTCCTGTATCACATGGTGGGGTTTGAAGCAGGCAAAGGCAGATGAAACAAGCTCAGGGAAAGATGCAGAATGGACGCCAGTGAAGGGCCTGAGTGTGGAGTGACCCCTAACAGGATGAAATCCACCTGAAATCTGAAAATATTCAGAGTGTGACAGCAGAGAAGGGATCCAAAGTATTTAGCCCTCTTGCTTTTTGAGTTTTTAATAATAACCATTCTGGCTGGGGTGAGATGGTATCTCATTGTGGTTTTAATTTGCATTTTCTTGATGATTCATGATGTTGAACATTTTTCCATGTGTTTGTTGGCCATTTGTATATCTTCTTTGGACTAGACTTACAGTTTAAAGGGATAGACGTTCTTTAAATGGGAAAATCTGATTTAAAAGGATGGTCTTTTGGGGAGAAAAGCTTCTGGGAGAGAAAAAGGCAAAAGGGAAGGAAGGAAGAAGCATGCTTTGAAACTTGGGTGGTGAAGAGGAAAAGAAAAAAGGGGAATTTTAGTGTTCTACAAGACAAAAGAGAACTAAAAACTGGCAGCCTCCTAACCTGCCCACTGCCACCAAAATAAACAAACAGATGAAACCCCATTGAAGTACCTGGACTTTTCTAGACAGAAAATAAATTAAACAAAAAATCTTCTAAAACACTGCAGGATCGTAAAAATGAATAAAAGGAAAGTTTTTAGAGAAATAGTTCAGAAAATTAGGGAATGCATTTGCATGCAAATCAACTGAGAAAAAGTCCCTTCCTGAAAAACAACCATGAAGCAGAAGAAAATTGTAGGTCTACGTTCCAAAATGAATTAACTATACAGTCATGCTTTGCTTCACGATGGGGATAAGTTCTGAGAAATGCGTCATTGGGCGATTTTGTAATCGTGTTGTGTGACCATCATAGAGTTTATTCACGCAAATCCAGATGGTATACTTACTACCCACCTGGGCTGTGTGGTCTAGCCTATTACTCCTAGGTTACAAACCTATACAGCAGGTTACTGTACTCAATACTGTAGGCAATTGGAACATAATGGGAAATATTTCTGTATCTGAACATAACTAAATATAGAAAAGGTACAGTAAGAATACGGTATAACAGGGGTGTACCTGTGTAGGGCACTTCCTATGAATGGAGTTCGCAGGACAGGATGTTGTTTGGGTGGGTCAGTGAGTGAGTGATGAGGGAATGTGAAGGCCTAGGATGTTACTGCACCTTTAGACTAAGCTAACTTTATAAAACAATGTTTCTTTCTTCAATCACAAATAACTTTAGCTTACTGTAACTTTTTTTACTTTACAAACTTTTAATTTTTTAAAGCTTTTTGACTCTTTTGTAATAATATTTAGCTTAAAACACAAACATATTGTATAGCTGTACAAAAACATTTTCTTTCTTTATATCCTTGTTCTATAAGCTTTTTTCTATTTTTCTTTTTAATTTTTTTTTCTTAAAAAGAAGACACAAACACACACATGAACCTAGGCCTACAAAGGGTCAGGATCATCAATATCACTGTCTTCTACATCTTGTCCCACTGGGAGGTCTTCAGGGACAGAAACATGCACGGAACTGTCATCTCCTGTGATAACAATGCCTTCTTATGGAATACCTCCTGAAGGACCTGCCTGAGGCTGTTTTACAGTTAACTTAAAAAAAATAAGTAGGAGCACACTTTAACATGATGAAAGTATAGTACAGTAAATACACAAACCGGTAACAATCATTTAGTATCATGATCGAGTATGATATATTGTACATAATTGTATGTGCAAGACTTTTATATGACTGGCAACACAGTAGGTTTGTTTATACCCACATTGCCACAAACATGAGATGCATTGTGCTATGACATTGCAATGGCTACGACATCACTAAGCCATAGGAATTTTTCGGCTCCATTAGAATCTTATGGAACCTCTGTCCTCTATGTGGTCCATTGTTGACTGAGATGCCATTATGTGGTGCATGAAGGTGAAGCAAACATTTGGGGATCTAGAATTCAAAATTTAAGAGCAGAAATGGAACAAAAAACAGGGAGAAAAAAAGAGTTCATTAAACTCAGGAATGAAATGGTAGAAAAAGACAAAGTTGTCTCAGAAATGAAGAATAAATTACAAGATGTACAAGGGAGAATGGAGCAAATGAACATTCAAGAAGGGGCAGGAAAAGAGGAAGACATCAAAGAAATGAAAATGAATAAAGAAAAAAGTAAAAAGTCTCACAAAATAGTAAAAATGGAAAACAGGCAAAGGACAAATAATACTCGTGTTATCTGAGTTCCCGAAGAAGAAAAATAAAACAATGGAACAGAACTAACATTTGAAACTTTAATCTAAGAAAACTTTCCAAAAGTAGAAAGAGACATAAATCCACACATTGAAAGAAGTCATCTGGCAAAATTAACCCAGAAACAATGAATTCTCAGACTTATCCTGACTTATTAGTTCTCAAAAAATAAAGTTCTCAAGACCTCTCTCCAGGTAAAAAAGATGAAATCACTTAGGCAAACAAATTAGACTAGTGTCAGATTTTCAAAACCAGTATACAAAGCAAAGCAACAATGGATATTTTCGTATTCCTGTAAATCTCCCGGAGCTTTGCTCTGGGAGGCAGTTAAGTCACTTAGAAACGCGTGGGAGGCAGTTAAGTCACTTAGAAACGCGAAGATCTGGCCGGGTGTGGTGGCTAATGCCTGTAATCCTAGCACTTTTAGAGGCCGAGGCGGGTGGATCATGAGGTCAGGAAATCGAGAGCATTCTTGCTAACACGGTGAAACTCCATCTCCACTAAAAATACAAAAAATTAGCCGGGCGTGGTGGTGGGTGCCTGTAGTCCCAGCTACTCAGGAGGCTGAGCCAGGAGAATGGTGTGAACCCGGGAGGTGGAGCTTGCGGTGAGCCGAGATCACGCCACTGCACTCCAGCCTGGGCGACAGAGCAAGACTCCATCTCAAAACAAAACAACAAACAAACAGACAGAAAAAACAAACGCGTAGATCCTTTCAGAGCTTGCTTTTTAGATTGTTAGGTGGGTCTGAGCAGTGCTAGTGTAGGGCTAATTATTCCATACCACTGAGGCAAGACCTTCTTCCGTCCTTCCTCTACATCACGCCCAGTGAGTTTTGAGTTTCTCCATTCTGGGTGATGGGAACAGGTACTCTTCTTGGCCCTGTGTGAGAGCTGCTTCCTCTAACCCTTTTGCCTGGTTCTTTCCCTTGTCTTGCGTAGTTTGTCCGTATGCACCCATTGATCAATACTCTGATAAATACTCAAGGGGGACCCTTTGCAGGTTTCTGGGGCTCTCTATTAAGGCTGAGATAATGGCAGGATGAGGCTTGAGATAAAATTGGAAAAATGACAGATGTAATTAATTGCTTTGTATCCTGGGTTTGTAGAGTTATTAATTCAGGTTATGTAGTACTGTATCTAAAATACACCAAAGCTGGGATGAAATAAGGAATAAAGGACATGACTTTGAAGATTTAATGACCCTAGAAGTCTAGACATACTTTTCCTTGAATTCTGAGTGTTCAGATTCCCTGAGCATTTCGATCGAGTTGGGTTGCCTCCCTCATTGGAATGAGGTCTCTTTATCATCAGAGCTCCTATTCTGTTTATTCAGACAGTTTTTCTACGAAAGAGACCTGGCAATGTGTGTTTTTGTTATGGCTAATGTATTGCTTCCTTAGGACAGTGGCCAGAAAGATAAATTAGCCGAGTTGACTAAGCTGGAACTAGTGATATTTCCATGTAATCCTATGTTTTCCTGCTCATTCCTTCTTTCATTCACTTAACAAAGAGCAATTGAGCCCCTACTATGTGCTAGGAATTATATTAGGTATCAGGAGGAATGTGAAGAAGAATAAGACATGAATTGTACCCTCAAGATGCTGGCAGCATCCCATGCAGGGCCTGCTCACCTTATAAGAAAATGAGCACCCCCAGGTAGAAGAGGTGAAATAATGCAAGTTTTTATGGAAAAGGATGTTGGTTTGGGGTGCCACTGTGATCAGATTTGATCACTGTGTATTAAACTTTGGGGCTGAAATGTCCTACTGTTCTCCACACCAAATGTTCCCTCACTCTATCACAGTGACCTTTCCAGGACACCTCTTTTAAAATGCTACCCCTCCTAGCAGTTTTTGAAGCAATGAATTAAGTTTTCAGAGGTGATCAAACCAGGCTTTCGGGAAGTGAGACCAGAAGGAAGGAGGCCAAGATGAGGGCTCATCCTGAAGCAGGAATAAAATCCGGGAAAGGCAAACCCAGAACAGGTGGTGTTTGTAAGGGTCTGGGGCTGTTATGGACCCCAAGAGGGTGCTGGAAGGAGTATTAGGTGGGTGGGGAGGGAGGAATGGGGAAACTTAATAAATCTGCCCATTTCTCATCAGCTATGGCTAAACATTTTGGATTTCGATTTTGGTGTACTTCACTCTGGGTTCAGCCAGAAGGCAGGAATGGGGTGCTTCAGTCCTCTACAAAATTTTCACAGCATCCAGCATAAGGAATCAGGAAAGGATAGCTTAGGTTCTGCTTTCAGTTAATCAAGGCACAGTGATGCACTGAGTAAGATCTGCTTTGAAGCTTAAAAGATGTGTTCAAAATCCTGAGTTTTTACTTACAAACTCTGTAGCTTCTGATACATTATTTAACCTCTTTGAACCTTAATTTCTTCATCCATAAAATGGGAAGTAATAACCCATAGTAAGGATTATCCGTAAGAATTACATGAGAGTGTCTCTATAAAGTGCCTTGTATGGTGCATATTTCATAATAGAAACTCAACAAATATTTGCTACATTCCTCTGTATACATCCAAAAGCAACTGAAGCACAAAACTGGTCTTGAATACTCCATACCGGCATCATCCATAGAAAAATGTATATGGATGGGCCAGGTGCGGTGGCTCATGCCTGTAATCCCAGAACTTTGGGAGGCTGAGGGGTGGGGGGAATCACCTGAGGTCAGGAGTTCAAGATCAGCCTGGCCAACATGGTGAAACCCCGTCTCTACGAAAAAATACAAAAATTAGCCTGGCATGGTGGCGGGTGCCTGCAATCCTGGCTACTCAGGAGGCTGAGGCAGGGAGAATTGCTTGAATCTGGGAGATGTAAGTTACAGTGAGCCAAAATCACTCCACTGCGTTCCAGCCTGGGCAACACAGCGAGACTCTGTCTCGGAGGGAGAAAAAAAAGAACTTATACGGATGAAGTCAACTGCACACTTGTCTAGATTGTTACTCAGTCAAGTGGCTGTTAGTACAAATGAGTTAACGGCTATTGTTTCCACTGGAAAGGACATCTTTATTATGGGGCCTTGTGATTTTCCAGATTAAATCAATCTGGATTATTTTCATTAGCTGTCCTTTATTACCATTATGGGCATAAGATGCAGGGAGGTAGATTTGGACAGAATGCAACATAGCAGAGACTTTCAAATTATTACTGTTTTCTGAAAGTATAATGTCCTGAAGTAAGTTCAGAGTCCTGGTTATGTTCAAGGAGAGGTTGGATTACTATTTATCCAAAATGGAACGGAGAGTTCGTCCAAATTACTTTCCAAGTATGATGTTTCCTAGACAGATAATTTAAGATTTGTTACATCCAATGGAGGCGGGGAAGTCTAGTTAGCTATTGAAAAGGTCTTTCTGTTAAGTGAAAAAAAATATATAAATAGCCAATTTGTAGGCAATGGGTAGTATTTTTGGAATGTTGATGAAGAATGTAGATTTTTATCTTTGAAATGCATGAACATTGGTGAGAAAAAAATCATTTCTTCAAGTATTATGAAAATGTTCTGATGTGTCAACAACTCAGCCATGGCTACACATTTTGGATTTTTGCTTCTGATTTATTTCACTCCCGAGTTCACCCAGGAGGCAGGAATAAGATGCTTCAGTCCTCCACAAAATTTCCATAGCATCCAGAGTAAGGAATCAGGAAGGGGTAGTCAGAAGATAAATTTGGAAACAGGAATTTTGAAATTATATCTTGACTTAGTCTTTGGTAGGTCACCTAATATAGATACCTCACCTGTAAATATCACCTACCTGTAGATAATAATGAAAATTACTGTACTACCTTACCCAATATGATCACTGTGGGACCAAATAGGCATTTTTTTATGAAAACACTGTGCCAATTGGCTGGAACTGTACAAATGTTGGTTGCTATTATCTCAGCTTCACACATTCAGCAACTTAGGAACTAGACACATACTATCTTTCAGTCATGTTGCATTATCTTTAGAAACCCAGTTTGATTTTGTTTCTTATATTTTATTGATTTCTTCTCACTTTTATTTTCTTTCTTCTGCTTGCTTTGGGTATAATTTGTCTTTCTCTAGTTCCTTAAGTTAGAGGTTAAATCACTGATTTAAGAACTTTCTTCTTTTCCAATATTAGCATTTAATGCCATGAATTTTCCTTTAATCACTGCTTGACCGGCATCCCATTAATTTTTATTGTGTTTTCATTTTAAAACCAATACCAGATATTTTCTAATTACCCTTGTCATTTTCTTATTTTAGTGTGTTTAATTTTCAAATGTTTGGGGATTTTTGAGGAATCTTTCTGTTACTGAATTCTAGTGTAATTTCATTGTAGTTCTAAAACATACTTTGCATTTATTTAATTCCCTTTAAATTTGTTGAGTTTTTTTTTATAGCTTAGAACATGGTTGCTCTTGGTAAATATTTTATATACACTTGAAAAAAATGTTTATCCTGCTGTTGCTAAGTGGAATGTTATATAGTACCAAGAAGGTCAAACTGGTTTATACTATTATTAGATTTTCTATATCCATACTAATTTTCTGTATATTTGTCTTATTAATTACTGATAGAGGAATGTTGAATTCTCTAACTTGAATTTTCTAACTACAGTGTCAGCTTGTGGATTTGCCTATTTCTCATTTGAGTCCATTAGTCTTTGCTTTATGTATTTTGGAAAGGTGTGTTAGGTACATTTAGGATTGTTAGTATTGTTAAGTCTTCCTGGTGTATTAGATCCCTTTATCATTACATAATATTTTTCATATTTTGCAGTATTCATTTTTTGGAAGCCTACTTTGTCTGATCTATATTTCTTTTGATTAGTGTTATTTTGTTATATCTTTTCCCCCCTTTTTACTTGCCTTTGTCTTTATGTATAAAAAGTGGGTTTCTTGTAGACTGCATATATCTGGGTCTTGCTACTTTTGCTACTTTTCCAATTTGACAATCTCAGCCTTCTAATGGGGAGAAATAGACTTCATTATTATTTAATAAAATTGTAGATATGGTTAGATTTAAATCTACTGTCTTGCTACTTATTTTCTAAATGCTACTTATTTTCTAAATGTCACCTTTTTTGTTTCCTTATTCTCTTTTCTGCCTTATTTTGCATTGAGTATTTTTTTTTGTGATTACACAATTGAATTATTAGTTATACCTCTTTTATTTTATTATTTATTTATTTTAAAATTATACTTTAAGTTCTAGGACACATGTGCACAACGTGCAGGTTTGTTACATATGTATACATTTGCCATGCTGGTGTGCTGCACCCATCAACTCGTCATTTACATTAGGTATATCTCCTAATGTTATCCCTCCCCTCTCCTCCCACTCCACGACAGGCCCCAGTGTGTGATGTTCCCCTTCCTGTGTTCAAGGGTTCTCATTGCTCAATTCCCACCTATGAGTGAGAACATGCGGTGTTTGGTTTTCTGTTCTTGCGATAGTTTGCTGA
>NW_012115522.1:1446949-1447302 GCF_000951035.1 Colobus angolensis palliatus
TTTATAGTATTCTCTGATGGTAGTTTGTATTTCTGTGAGGTCGGTGGTGATATTCCCTTTATCATTTTTTATTGCGTCTATTTGATTCTTCTCTCATTCCTTCTTTATTAGTCTTGCTAGTGGTCTATCAATTTTGTTGATCTTTTCAAAACACCAGCTCCTGGATTCATTGATTTTTTGAAGGGTTTTTTGTGTCTCTATCTCCTTCAGTTCTGCTCTGATCTTAGTTGTTTCTTGCCTTCTGCTAGCTTTTTTATGTGTTTGCTCTTGCTTCTTTAGTTCTTTTAACTGTGATGTTAGGGTGTCAATTTTAGATCTTTCCTGCTTTGTCTTGTGGGCATTTAGTGCTATAA
>NW_012115522.1:1448266-1467743 GCF_000951035.1 Colobus angolensis palliatus
TTTGGCTGGATATGAGATTCTGGGTTGAAAATTCTTTTCTTTAAGAATGTTGAATATTGGCCCCCACTCTCTTCTGGCTTATAGAGTTTCTGCCAAGAGATCTGCTGTTAGTCTGATGAGCTTCCCTTTGTGGGTAACCTGGCTGTGGGTAACCTTTCTCTCTGGCTGCCCTTAACATTTTTTCCTTCATTTCAACCTTGATGAGTCTGACAATTATGTGTCTTAGGATTGCTCTTCTCGAGGAGTACCTTTTTGGCATTCTCTGTATTTCCTGAATTTGAATGTTGGCCTGCCTTGCTAGGTTGGGGAAGTTCTCCTGGATAATATCCTGAAGAGTGTTTTCCAACTTGGTTCCATTCTCCCTATCACTTTCAGGTACACCACTCAGATGTAGATTTGGTCTTTTCACACAGTCCCATATTTCTTGGAGGCTTTGTTCACTTCTTTTTACTCTTTTTTCTCTAAACTTCTCTTCTCACTTCATTTCATTCATTTGATCTTCAATCGTTGATATCCTTTCTTCAAGTTGATTGAATCGGTTACTGAAGCTTGTTCATTCATGTAGTTCTTGTGCCATGGTTTTCAGCTCCATCAGGTCATTTAAGGACTTCTCTACATTGGTTATTCTAGTTAGCCATTCATCTAATCTTTTAAAAAGATTTTTAGCTTCTTTGCAATGGGTTTGAACTTCCTGCTTTAGCTCAGAGAAGTTTAATCATCTGAAGCCTTCTTCTCTCGACTCGTCAAAGTCATTCTCCGTCCAGCTTTGTTCCATTGCTGGTGAGGAGCTGCATTCCTTTGGAGTGGGGGAAGCACTCAGATTTTTAGAATTTTCAGCTTTTCTACTCTGCTTTTTCCCCATCTTTGTGGTTTTATCTACCTTTGGTCTTTGATGATGGTGACACACAGATGGGGTTTTGGTATGGATGTCCTTTCTGTTTGTTAGTTTTCCTTCTAACAGGACCCTCAGCTGCAGGTATATTGAGTTTGCTGGAGGTCCACTCCAGACCCTGTTTGTCTGGGTATCAGCAGCAGAGGCTGCAGAAGAGTGAATATTGCTGAATAGCAAATGCTGCTGCCTGATCGTTCCTCTGGAAGCTTTGTCTCAGAGGGGTACGTGGCTGTGTGACGTGTCAGTCTGTCCCTACTGGGGGGTGCCTCCCAGTGAGGCTACTCGGGGGTCAGGGACTGACTTGAGGAGGCAGTCTGTCCATTCTCAGATCTCAAACTCCGTTCTGGGAGAACCACTACTCTCTTCAAAACTGTCAGACAGGGACATTTAAATCTGCAGAGGTTTCTACTGCCTTTTGTTTGGCTATGCTGTGTCCCCAGAGGTGGAGTCTACAGAGGCAGGCAGGCCTCCTTGAGCTGCGGTGGGCTTCACCCAGTTCGAGCTTTCTGGCAGCTTTCTTTACCTACTCAAGCCTCAGCAATGGCGAGCGCCTCTCCCCCAGCCTTGCTGCTGCCTTGCAGTTAGATCTCAGACTGCTGTGCTAGCAATGAGGGAGGCTCTGTGGGCGTGGGACCCTCCGAGCTAGGGGCGGGATATAATCTCCTGGTGTGCTATTTGCTAAGAACTTTGGCAAAGCACAGTATTAGGGTGGGAGTGACCCAATTTTCCAGGTGCTGTGTGTCATGGTTTCCCTTGGCTGGGAAAGGGAATTCCCTTACCCCTTGTGTTCCTGGGTGAGGCAATGCCTTGCCCTGCTTTGGTTCTCGCTCAGTGGGCTGCACCCACTGTCCTGCACCCAATGTCCGACATGCCCCAGTGAGATGAACCTGGTACCTCAGTTGGAAATGCAGAAATCATCCGTCTTCTGTGTTGCTCATGCTGAGAGTTGTAGCCTGGAGCTGTTTCTATTTGGACATCTTGGAGCCACCCCAGTTATGCCTCTTTTAAATTGTTTAGTAGTTGATGTAGGATTAACAAAAGACATCTTTTCATATTACAGTCGATGGTTAAGTAATTATATTGCTTCCTTTATAGTACAACGGTATATTTTATTTTCTCTGTTTCATCTTTTGTGTGATTTTTGTCATGTATTTTACTTCTATATATGTCATAAATTTCACAATATATTGCTATTATTTTGGCCAAGACAATTTTCCTTTAGAGAGATTAAAAATAAGAAAAAATACTTTTCTATATATTCTGATATTACCAATTTTATTGCCCTCTATTTCTTTGTGTGGGTCAAAATTTCTGTCTTTTATCATTCTCCCTTTGCCTACGGAGCTTTCTTTAACTACCCTTTTAATGCAGGTTTACTGGCAATGAATTTTCTCAACTGTTGTCTTTTTGAAAATATTTTTATTTTGCATTCATTTATAAAAGATATTTTTTTCTGGGCGTAGAATCTAGGTTGACTTTTTTTCTTTCAGCACTTTAAAGATGCCTCTCTTGTCTTGTATAGTTTTTGATGCAAAGTCTGTCATTCTTATCCTTTTATCTCTGTATGTAATGCTTCTGTTTTCTCTAGTTGCCTTCAAGATTTTCTCTTTATCTTTGATTTCAGCAGTGTGAGTATGATGGGTCTTTGTGTCTGTGTATATTTATCTAGCTTGTGTTTCTCTGAGCTATTCAGATTTGCTGTGTTGTCTCTCATTAACTATGGAAAATCATCTATTATTACTTCTTCGAATATTTCTTCTGTAGTATCTTTCTCTCTTTTCCATCTGCAATTTTAATTACATGTACGTTAAACTGTTTGATACTCTACCACAGTTCTTTAATGCTCTGTTTTTTCTTTATTCTGTTTTAATTTGGATAATATTTTTTCATTCATCTTCAGTTTTACTTGTTTTTTCTTAAGCTATGCCTTATTGAAAGAATTTTGTATTTCAGATATCATGTTTATTGAAAGTAATGTAGCAACAACAAATCCTAAACCCATTGTATCATGCTTTTTATTTCTAGCTTTCCATGTGACTTCTTTTTAAATTTTAATTAATTATTATTATTTTTTAGATGGAGTCTCATTCTGTTGCCCAGGCTGAAGTGCAATGATGCAATCTCAGCTCATTGCAACCTCTGCCTCCTGGATTCAAGCAATTCTCCTGCCTCTGTCTCCTGAGTAGTTAGGATTATAAGTGTGCACCACCACACCCGGCTGATTTTTGTATTTTTAGTATAGATGGGGTTTCACCATGTTGGCAAGGCTGGTCTTGAGCTCCTGACCTCAAGTGATCTACCTGCCTGTCTCGGCCTCCCAAAGTGCTAGGATTACAGGCATGAGCCACCACCCCTGGCCATTCATGTGACTTTTTGATAGTATTGCTTTGCTAAAATTTCTATCTGTTCATGTAAGTTACCCACTAATTCAGCTAGATTATTTAAAATATTCTATGGTTGTTTAAAAATCTGTCTGATAATGCTAATGCCCATATCATCTCTGGGTCTTATTAATCTATTGATTCCTCTGTGTCTTCATGTGGTTTGCTTTATATTGTTATTTTGTCTGTCTTGTTATTTTTGATCGACTGCCACACATTATATGTAAAAGAATAGTGATATCTGAGATAAGTCGTATTTATGTTCTGAAATGGGCATGACTTTTCTTATTTCATCCTATTAGTGTGCGAGCTTGAGTTACTCTTGTCGGTACATATGTTGAGCTTAGGTTTTGTGATTATTGTAGTTACCATCAGTAGACCGTGAGCTTCAAATTCCTTTGGTGGTGGACTGCTTCTAACTTGCACTTGATATGGGGCCTGAGATGTTGAGAATTTTTCTCTATATTTATGTTTCATCATTAGTTTTTAGCAGCCTCTGCATGTTTCCATCACAGATAGGATATTTATTCATATTCTCGCCGTTATACCCTCAGGTGTAGACTGCTGTTGTATGTTATTTGGTGTGAGGCTTGTGATACAGCGGGGAAGATCTTTGTTCTTCTGGTTCAGCACTTGTCTTAGGTAAGTCCTGTGTCATTGAGCCTCAGTCATGGCACTTTCTCAGTATTCTTATCCTTCCCCTCCATTTCAGCCAAACTTGGCCTTATATGAGGTTGGTGCAAAAGTAATTGTGATTTTTGCCACAGCTTTTAGTGGCAAAATCTGCAATTTCTTTTTCACCAACCTAATATCCATGGGAGCTCTTGTGTAGTCAGATTTTTCTGTTTTGCCTTCAGTGGCAACAGGCCACTGCTTTGTATGAGTGTAGGGTCCTGGGCCATAGAGAGTTTCTCACTGTTCCAGAAGCTTTCTTACCCTGTAGCAGAGAACTTATGCTTTCTTTCTCCTTGAGAAGCAGGAATCTTTGCCAGGGCTCTGAAAGCGGGAGGTTTTCTTGCCTTCTCTCCAGCAGCTTTAGACTTTTTCTTCATGTAAAAGAAGTGGGCGAGACCTTGTGCTTGTTCCACCGCAGCAGCAGATGTTCATGACTAGAATGTTGGCACTATTGAAGAGACTCACTCAAGTTTCCTATCCTGCCTGAAATCCTTCTCAAGAGTACCTGGTAAAGGTTTAAGAAAAATAACTGGTGAGTAGGTGCAGATACTGCCTGTATATAAGGGGTCTAGGGATTGCATATTGTGTCATTAACCTACACTTGACCTTAAGAATTTGTTAAAATTGTAGCTGTTTTCTTTTTACCTGCTTTTATGGCACCTGCCTTTTCTTTTTGTGTTCTGCCAAAAGAGAAATAGTTTGTGTGTTCCATCTCTCCTTAGAGGGGTCTATGACTCACTGGAACTTACTTCACTTGGTTGCTTTGTGTTTTCAGCTCTCTGATGGGCTCAAGAATAGGTTCTTTGGCTTTTTCTCATTATTGGGGTGGGATCAATATTCTGTTGGGCTTTCTATATCCTAAGTGGAAGTGGAACTTGAGGAAAGTTTAGTAAAGGAATTATTTGTAGGAATGCAGATCAGATCCATGAAAACCATAGGATAATGCAGTACCCTGGGGCAAGTAGTAACAGGACTTTGTTACCATTGTGTTATGGGTTAAATTGTGTCCCTTAAACAGACACATTGAAGATGTAACCTCCCGTTCCAGTGAATGTAATCTTATTTGGAAAGGGAATCTTTGCAGACACAATCAAATGAGGATGAGATCATTGTGGTGGGCCCTAATCTTGTATGTCTAACATCCTTATAATAAGAGGAGAAGAGATATAGACAGAGACACAGGGAAAACATCAGGTGAAGCTGAAGAAGAGATTGGAGTAATGCATCTATACGCCAAGGAATGGCAAGGATTGCCAGCAACTTTCAGAAGCAAGGCATGTGCAAGGAAGGATCCTCACTTACACCCTTCAGAGAGAGCATGGCCCTACTAAAACCTTGATTTCAAACTTCTGGCTTCAGAACCATGAGACAAATGTCTGTTGTTTGAAGCATGGAAATTTCTTATGGCAGCCTTAGGGAACTAACATACACCCTTAGGCCTGAAGGGGTAAAGAGACAGAGGGAAAGAGCTGTGTGGAGCTCTCATCTCAGGATGATGTTAACATGGGGCTGAAGGGGACTCCTAGGAATAAGCAACCCAACCTCTCCATCCTCTATCCTTTCATCCTCTTGCTAGGGGGTCGTCTTTGATTAAACTCTACTGGAAGTCAGAGGGCAAGTGTGTCAGTTGACATAGTCCATATAACAGCCTCCTGGGGCAGACAGCAGAGTGGGGAAGACTGAATAGAAGATGTGAGAAACGAAAGGAAGATAGTGAGTCCAGCAGGCCTTTGTGTAACAATGTATCTCTCTAAATTTGTTTCTGGTAGGTGGTATGGTATCACTAGAAAGACCACAAAGTTGGCAGATCCGTGGTGTGTTCTGGCTCTGCACTGACTCATTGTGACTTGAACACTTCATTTAACCTTTCTGATATTCTATTTCCTCATCTGTAGGAAGAGATTAAGCTAGATGACCTCTGCGGTCTCTTCTCGGCCTTTTATTGTGTGTACAAGAATGAGTAATCTTATGTCAGACAAAATGAGGTCTAAAATAAATGTTCTGAGTTCATAACTTGGAATTTTTATGATTTTTCAACCCAGTTCAATGAAGAAAACGATGATTATTGTTGATGATAATTATACTTTTACTTACCAGCTGTTTAAAAAAATGTGTTTTCATGTCTATTATCTCTTTTTAAGTAGTAGCTCTGTGAAAACTTTGCTACTTAGGGGTTGAAATTCTTTATGTCTTTGTGTTTACAGTCCAAATGGCTCAACTCAGAGAAAAGTTGAATTGCTTGTTAATGAGACTTGTTTTTGTCAAGGAACTCACCACTTACTCTTTGTAGTTCTTTCCTTTCAGGTACCCTTTCAGTATAGAGTTGCAGAGAGAGAGAGAAAAAGAGAAAGTTTTTGGGCCTTATGTATTCTCTAGTCACTAAGGAGCCAAAAGTTTTTTTTATTGATTCTCTTTCAGTCTTTGAAGTCAAAGGTCTTCTTCCACATGGGCTACAGAATTGTTGATGTGGGGATGCCTGTGAGGGCTCTGCCATTGTCGGTCCAGATGCTAGAGTTAGCTTTGAGCAAAGGCAAAGACTAATGACCCAGTAATGTTATACATCACAGACAAACCAGATGGAATCAGTTTCAGACTTCCTGGTGTCTGCAAAGGGAGATTTTTCTTTTGTGTGAGTCTCAACTCAATTGATACCTCATTCAAAATGGCTCCTCTTATCACACAAATCCATGTTTATCATTTTCCTTCTGCTCTCCAAATATTCTCAGATAATATTTCATCATAGATGACCTTCTGATGTCAACTCATTTCTCAGGGCAGGGATCAGGAAGACCTCCAGTATGCTGACATGGAGAAAGATACGATTATTTAGGGACAAGCAAAGCAACCAAATTCATGATAGACACATACTCATGAGAATATATGATTATGTTCTTTCTTGAATATTGTGACAGGTCTATAATATGTAACTGTGCATTGGATGACTGAGTGGTAAGAGATGCCCTTGTAGGAAGCAACAGGGCAAGAGATATTAGCACTGGGTGAGAAAAAGGAATGAGAGTAAGTATGGAAATAAAAGAGAAAAAGAGAAGGTAGTATTAGTTTATATTATTCACTTTCCTTAATATAACCTACCTCTTACGAATTTGGCAATGGTTCATCTGATATGAAGTAGCAGATTGCAAGCTAGCTAAGTGTGAGTCAGTGACCACAGAAAGAGGCATTGAGGCAGAGGGAAGCCCAGGATTCAGAGAGACCGGCTGGTAGCAGCAGGTGACAGTTTGACCACTGGAGAGGGTTTCGTGTTTACTTCTAAGAAGTGGTGTTTTTGGAACATCTGGAGCAGAAAAGAAATCTCAAGTAATCTTAGGTCCATAAACCAAGGGGTCTGTGGATAGAACTCAATTTTAATGTATTTGTTACTTTTGTGATCCTATGTGTTTAAAAAACATTATTCTGCCAGAGAGGTCTATGGTACAAAAAAGGTTAAGAATTTCTTAATTGGTGGAATTGCAAAATACAGAACCAACCTAAGTGCCCATTGACCAACTAGTGGAAAAAGAAAATGTGGCACATATACACCATGGAATACTACTCAGCCATAAAAAGGAACAAAATAATGTCTTTTACAGCAACCTGGATGGAGCTGGAGGCCATTATTCTAAATGAAGTAACTCAGTAATGGAAAAACCCAATACCATATGTTTCCACTTATAAGAGGGAGCTAAGCTATGAGGGTGCAAAGGCATAAGAATGATATAATGGACTTTGAGTACTTGGGGAGGGAGGTTTGGATGGGGTGAGGGATAAAAGACTGCATATCGGGTACAGTATACACTGCTTGGGGGACAGGTGCACTAAAATCTGAGAAATCATCACTAAAGAACTTATCCATATAACCCAAAACCACCTGTACTCCCAAAACTATTGAAGAAAATAGAGGATACTTAATGGTTCAATGAGTGAGACAGATTTATGTATTTGTCAACTTTGTTTTGTAGTAAATACACTACAACACTTAAAAAAATTCTGAATTAGGAAAAACAATTCAATAAAGAGGCACCTAGATGACTGATGTTGGTTCATTTACTAGGTTCCATGCCAGCAGGTAAACTGAGGTCTGAATCGGCAAGCTGCACACACTGCTAGGTCATAAAGGCAGAACAAACAGCTGGTCAAGGTTAAGGTGATCAATGAAATGTCAACGTGTTGCACAGCCCTTACACATTTAATATATGATATGTGCATAACACAATTTTTTTGATATTTGAACTTAGCATAGTTTCCTGGTAAGAGTAACTCTTCCACCTGGTAAAGCTTGTTACCTACTTCCTTTCTTACATCAAAATAAATTCCAGAAGGATCAAATGCTTAAATGTAAAAATATGTATCTATAAAAACACTGGAAAAAACCTTCATGAATTAAAAAAAAAAGATCTTAGAATGGGTAAGACTCTTTTAAGTATGATATAAAACTAAGAACCATAAGGAAGAGGATAAACAGATTTGCCTATATAAAAATAAAAAAAATTTACTTGAAAAAAGTACCACTGGAAAGTCAAAAGACAGCCTGGAAAAGAAATAATGGCAACACTTGTAACAAAAGGACTCATTTTCCACAGTACCAAAATTGCTTCTAAAAACAGGAAAGAAAAAGACCAAAATTCAGAGAAAAATGTATATAAAATATAAAGAGGGAGTTTGCGTAAAAAAGAATGAATCTGTCTTACAGAGACTCATGCTCACTGATAATGAAAGAAATACAAAATAAATGGACAGATTATCATATTACCCCCATTGAATTGGCAAAGATTTAATAGTTTGATCACTCCCTCGGCTGACTAGGATCTATGCAAACAAATATTCTTGCACACTGTTGTTCCTGGGAGAACAAATTGGTACAAGTGTTTGAAGATCAATTTGGCAATATCTATAAAAATTTTAAATGCTTCATTCCTTCGACTCACCATTTCTACTTTTATGAATTTATTTTGTAGATAAATTCACATAAATTTGCAAAGTTATGTGTACAGGCTGTTCATTGCTGCTTTCTAATAATAACAAAAGCAAATATATAGAGACAAAGAAGTAGCTTTACATGTTCATTCCAGGTGCCAGTGTGCCCTCATGATGCTACATTAATACAATGGCTTATAGCTATTAAAATGGGCCACACATATTGTATTAATATGGAAACCTCTCTAACATACATTATGCTAAAAAATAAGTTGCAGAATAGTATGTAAGAAATGATCTTATTTGCTTTAAAAAACATTCGGAATATTCACAAAGCTTGGAATGTTAGCAGTGGTTAACCTGGTAGTGCAGAATGGTAGGTTGGGCTGGGGAGTGAAGAGGGAGCAGGAGAAGATTGGAGATTTGCAGAATCTTCCTACCTACTCCCACTCTATAGCTTCTGTATTATTTAAAAATTTTAAAGCAAATTTATAAAATATTTTAGAGAAAACATAATTTTTTTTAAGAAAAGGGATTACTTACTGCTATGGTTTGAATGTTTGTGCCCTCTGAACCTCACGTTGAGATGTAATTGATGTGAGGTCTTTAGGATGTGATTAGGTCATGGAGGCTCTGCCTTCATGAATGGATTAATGCCATTATTGCCAGAGTGGGTTAGTTATTGAGAGGCTGGGTTTGCTATAAAAGCAAGTTCAGGCTGATTTCTTATCTCTGTCTCACATGCTCATTTCTGCCTTCTACCCTCCAGCATGGGCTGGCCCTTGCCTGATGCCAGTGCCATGCTCTTAGACTTCCCAGCCTCCATATCTGTGAGAAATAAATTCGTTTTCTTTATAAATTATTCAGTCTGTGGTATTCTGTTATAGCAGCAGAAAACAAACTGAGACACATACCAAGAAAAAAGAATGCCTACCTAGATATTAGATATTCCCATTTATATGGTGTTGAGAGATTGGGGAGGGACATATTGAGGTTAGTTTGGTGGCTTTAGGAATGCCTCTAGACCCACCTCAGTGATATATGTTCACCCTCTTGTATTTTTCTAAAGGTAATATTTCTGTGGGCCATGCAAACTCAGGGTACTAAATCCTCTGGGATGCTACTTGTGGTCATTATGTTTTCCTAAACTCCACATTTTAGCCTTGCACAGAGTGATGTCATTGTAGACCCAGAAGTTACCTACTTCCTTTCTTACCTGTGATTCAGCCTGTGGTTGTGGCATTCCGGGTTGACCAGGAGATGTGAGGTTGAGGGACGCTTGTTGAGTGTGCCTTCCCCAGTATCCCAGCATTGCAAAGCCTAGGAAGATCTGAGCAGGACAGCCCTAGCTGGGCCAGCCACACTTGTCCTTCCTGCTATAGTAAGCCTGCTACAAGATGTTGTGAAATGTTAAAGATACAATGCTTCCCCACGCACACTTCACATCCATGCGAGCCAGATCTTTACTCTCTCCCTTTTAGATTTAGATCTTTTGTTGTGTAAGTGGTGTGAGCTTCACCTAGAATGGTCTCTCTGTCTTCCATAGTCTCCTGTCTCCAAGGAGAGGTGCCATATCTGAAGAGGTGCTGTTGCAAATGATCAGTGTATTTACTCTCCTCTTCACTGGTAAAACCTGGGCTTTACTGTGCTATTTACTCAAGTCTCTGTGAAGCAGCCCTGCTTCAGAGCTGCACGTTTTAGACTGGAGTTGGGTGAATGAATGAGAAGGCTCGGCTCCAAGGGCTCTGAATCCCATCCGATTTCCTTATTTTTCAGTCTGTGTCTCCGGATATTTCTTCTTTGATCCCTGGGAAGCATGATGAATGAGATTCAGAAGCCTGGCATCTGTAGGTTTCTCCAGGTTATCATGCTGAGATATGGGCTTCCAGGTGACCATGTGATCTGTGGGTTGTCCAGGGAAGGTAGCTGGGAGGTAGTTGGGCATGGGGGTCTGAAGATGCATTTGAGGTCCAGTCACATTTAGAGGGAGCTGATGTGAAAGGCCCAGATGAAACCGCCCAAGGAGCATCTGCAGTGGCAAGAGTCGAGGGTGGGGCTGCAACATCAGGGGAGCACCATGGGCCCAGAGGCTACTACCCCTGAAGTTTCCGAAGGTCTAAGACAATATCAGAAGCCCTTGTGGAAGGATTCATGTGATATTGGGTATAGGGTTTCTGCGTTCATAACTCCTTGAAGTCCAGTCTCTGCAAGGTCTGGGTCTGGGATGGAACTCATCTGGGATTGCCTCCTCTCTTGGGTGTCCCACTATGGACTTGGCACTGCTTGTCTGGTCTGGTCTCTATCAGCGCCTCTCTCCATCCTCAGCCTTCTGTCATCTCCAGGCAATGGTCTGCTGTCTCCAGGCAACAGTGTCCCTGTACTGCCCTGCCCCAGCTTCTCAGAACCCAGCCTGGTTACTAGAATCGCCCCTGCATACTGCCAGGAAAGGGCTCACTGTCAAACGGCAGGCTCAGGAAGTATTGGACACATGATTAGACCTGATGTTGGCCAATTATTTTCCTCCTGATTATATGCTTTCCACTTCTCTCCTCCGCCTTCTCTGCTACTTGTCCTGCAGTTTGCTGTGTGGTTACAGACAAGTTTCACAGAGAAGCCAGTTCCAAATGTAGAGGCTAATGAAGTCTGGCTGATCACGCAGGAGACGGAAGGAACAGACTGTTGAGGCTGAATGTCCGTTTGCCATTGTCTTGCATTCCCTATGCCCACCATGTTAGGCTTCCAGGAATCCACAATCCTGGCCCAAAAACTGTCACAGTAGTAGGGAAACCATGTCTTTAGGATGAGGTTTGTGAGCCCCCAATAGGTCTGGTTAGGGGTGACTGGAATGGGGGTGGAGATTAGAATACAGAGGACTGGAAACTAGGGCTAGGAGGAGAAGTAGGGTGAAAAAGAAGGCAGTAGTGGAAATCGGGACCCTGATGAACATAATGTTGGCAAATGCACAGGTTAAAACCAACAGAGGAGAGCTGGGCAGGGCAATCCTTAAGGTAGGGTAGTGGGCAGGGATGACTTTAACAGGTAAGGCAGAAATGGAAAAAGTTGGATGGAACAGGAGAGTAGGGTGCAACCTGAGAATTGAGAAAAAATGAGAGAAAGGGCTGGATGATGAAAGCAGCAAGGAATAGAAAAAAGTAAAGGCTGGGGTTGAGATGAAGAAATTCAAGATAGCTGTCTTGACATGTTTTCATATGAGAGCTCCAGTTACTCACTTGTCCACAGGGGTCAAAATGTGCCCCAGACCTACCTCAGCATTTATCTCACACACCCACTCCTTGCGTCACCCCATGACTGAATGTCCGTTGTGAAACTTATATGCCCTTCCCTTTTGATCTAGTGAATAGGCTCCACCAACCTAGAAATGGTACCAGTTTTTAGGTTTAAGTGTACTCATGGGGGCCGGATGTGGTGGCTCACACCTGTAATCCTAGCACTTTAGGAGGCCAGGATGGGTGGATCACCCGAGGTCAGGAGTTTGAGACCAGCCTGGCCAACATGGTGAAACCCCATCTCCACAAAAAATATAAAAATCAGCCAGGTGTGGTGGCAGGCACCTGTAATCCCAGCTACTCAGGAGGCTGAGGCAGGAGAATCGCTTGAACCCAGGAGGCAGAGGTTGCAGTCAGCCAAGATTGCACCACTGCACTCCAGCCTGAGCGACAGAGTAAGACTCCTTAAAAAAAAAAAAAAAAAAGAAAAACAGCAATCATGGGAAATAAAGAGAAGAAACGGGCTATAGTATTAGTCTCTGTTCTTGGGATGCCATGTCGTTTTGCCCCTCAGTAGGCAAATATTTATCAAAGGGCTAGAAAAGTTAGGAGGTTGGGGCCTAGGAGAGCAGTTCTGAAGCAGCACTTGGGAAAGTGGGAGAAAGTCAGTGCCCCAGGCTCTTTAACTTACCACATTGTTCAAAACCCTTTCCCATCATTTACATCACTGCTTGAATATGTGGGATTAGAGAAGGGATATATATTATGTTCATTTTACCAATGAGGACACTGAAGACCAGAGAGGGAACTACCATAGGCAGGCAGTGGATGACAAAGCAGGTAGGACTAGAATTTGGGGCAAAAGGAGGGGCAGGTAGAAGGGAGTACAAAATGGCTCAAAGCACCGAGCAGTAGTATCACCTCCACCTATGTCTCTGGGCTGGGTCCTGTAGGGAGGAAGTGCTTAAGAGCAGAACTGTACTTTTTGAAGCTTATCCCTTGTTCCTGGTGGTCCGTTGGTTTGATGCATCACTCTTAACTAGAACTGGAAACATAGAGCTGAAGCTGGTAGAAAAACTGCCCACTCCTGAGTGCCTGAAGACTACATTTAGGCTTCCTTGATCACTACTTGAGCTGCTGACTCCATGGCAGATGATTAAGGAGGTTACTGCACTCTTCCCTCTTCTTTTTTTCTGATGTAGCAACCCTGTCTGCTTTAACATTCCTGGTTTCTTTGGTCACTGTACAAATCATAAGCCCCTTTGCTTTTCTGTTTTTAGTACTTTTATTACCATAATATTCTGATCTTTCTCCCTTAACCCTATACTCTTTTCCTCCCTTATTTGACAAAACTCTTAAGTTGTACTCTCTAGAAGTCCAGGTATATGATTACCAAACTTCCCTATTTCCTTAGACTGCTTTTTTTTAAATTTTAGATTCAGAGGATACATGTGCAGGTTTGTTGCATGGACATATCGCATAATGGTGAGGTGTGGGTTTCCAGTGTGCTCATCACCCAAATAGTGAACATTGAGTCCAACTGATAATTTTTTTAACCTTCACTCCCTCCCACCCTCCTTCCTTTTGCAGTTCCCAGTGTCTATTATTTCCATCTTTATGAACATGTATACCCATTATTCAGCTCTTCCTCAGAAGTGAGAACATGTGGTATTTGATTTTCTGTTTCTGAGTTATTTCACTTAGGATAACAGTCACATCCACGCATGTTGCTGCAAAGGAGAGGATTTCATTCTTTTTTATGGCTGCATATTTCATGGTGTGTATATATACATTTTTTCTTTAGTCATCCATTGGTGCGCACTTAGGTTGATTCCATGGCTTTGTTATTGTGAATAGTGCCATGATAAACATACTAGTACAGGTGTACTTTTTTTAATGTTATGATTTATTTTTCTTTGGGTAGATGCCCAGTAGTGGGATTGCTGGATTAAATGGTAATTTTATTTTTAGTAGTTTCAGAAATCTCCATACTGTTTTCCATGGAAGTTGTACTAATTTACATTCTTACTAAATGTGAGGGGTATAAGGATTTCTTTTTCTCAGCATCCACACCAACATCTGTTGTTTGTAGACTTTTTAATAGTAGCCATTCTGAATAGTGTAATCTCATTTTGGCGTTACTTTGTGTTTCTCTGATGATTAGTGATGTTGAGAATTTTTTCATATGCTTGAGGATGCTTGTATGTCTTCTTTGATAAAGGTATGTTTATGTTCTTTACCTACTTTTTAAAGGGATTGTTTGTTTTTTTCTTGTTGAACTGTTTGAGTTCATTGTAGATTCTGGATATTAGTTATTTGTTGGAGACATAATTTGTAAACATTTTCTCCCATTCTGTAGGTTGTCTATGTACTCCACTGAGTACATAGACAACCTATGTACTTTTGGTGGCAGAATCTTTTTAGTTTAATTAAATCCCACTGGTCTATATTAATTTTTATTGCATTTGCTTTTGAGGTCTTAGTCATGCACTTTTTGTCTAGCCCAATGTCCAGAAGAGTTTTTCCTTGGTTTTCATCTAGGACTTTTATAGTTTCAGGTCTTACATTTAGGTCTTTAATCCATCTTGAGTTACTTTTGTATGTGGTGAAAGATAAGGGTCCAGTTTCATTTTTTTCACATGGCTAGCCAATTTTCCCAACACCATTTGTTTAATAGAGTGTAGTTTCTCTATTATTTATTTTTGTCAACTTTGTCAAAGATCAGTTGGTTGTAAATATGTGGCTTTATTTCTGCGTTCCCTATTCTATTCCATTGATCTGTGTATTTACTTTTGTGCCGTTACCATACTGTTTTAGTTACTATAATATTGCAGTATAATTTGAAGTCAAGTAATGTGCTGCCTCTGGCTTTCTTCTTTTTGCGTAGGATTTCTTTGGCTTTTGGCCTCTTTTTTGGTTCCATATGAACTTTAAGCATTGTTTTTTCTAATTCTGAAGAATGCTGTTGGTAATTTTATAGGAATTACATTGAATCTGTAGATTGCTTTGGGCAGTATGGTCATTTTAATGATAATGATTCTTCCAACCCATGAGCATGGGATGTTTTTCTATTTGTTTGTGTCATCTACAGTTTCTTTCATCAGAGTTTTGCAGTTCTTATTATAGAGATATTTCACCTCCTTAAATATATTCCTAGGTATTTAACTTTTTTGTAGCTATTGTAAATGAGATTGCATTTTTGATTTGGTCCTTTGGTTAGATCATTATTGGTGTATAGAAATGCTACTGATTTCTGTATGTTGATTTTGTATCTTGAAACTTTACTGAATTCATTTATCAAATCTATGTTTTGTTTTGGTGAAGTCTTTAGGGTTTTCTAGATATATTATCAGAATTTGACTTTCTGTTTTTCAGTTTGGTTGCCTTTTATTTTTCTTCCTTTCCTGATTGTTCTGGTAAGAACTTCCAGTACTATGTTGAATAAGAGTGGTGACAGTGGGCTTCCTTGTCTTGTTCAAGTTCTTAGAGGGAATGTTTTCAACTTTTCCCCATTAACTGTGATTTTAACTGTGAGTTTGTTGTAAATTGCCTTTGTTATGTTGTGGTATTTTCTTTCTGTGCCTAGTTTGTTGTACATTTTTATCATAAAGTGATGCTGAATGTTATCAAATGTATTTTCTGCATCTTTTGAGATGATCATATGGTTCTTGCTGCTCATTCTGTTTATGCAATCTATATATTTATTGATTTGTGTATGTTGAACCATCCCTGCATCGTTGGGATAAATCCCACCTAATCATGGTGTATTATCTTTTTGATGTGTGATTGGATTCAATTTGCTGGTATTTTGTTGAAAATTTTTGTGTCTGTATTCATTAGAAATATTGGTCTATAGTTTTCTTTTATTGTTGTGTCCTTGTCTGGTTTTGGTATCAGGGTGATACTGTCTTCATAGAATGAGTTAGGTGAATTCCCTCCTCTTCAATTTTTTTGAATAATTTCAAGGGGATTGGTATAATTCTTCATATGCTTGGTCGATTTTGGTTGTGAATCCACCTCATCCTGGGCCTTTTGGTTGTTGTTGTTGGGATTTTTTAAAATTACTAATTCAGTCTTGCTGCTCATTATTTGTCTGTTCATGGGTTTTATTTCTTCCTGGTTCAATCTCAGGAGGTTGTGTGTTTCTGGGAATTTATCCATTTCATCTAGATTTTCTAGTTTGTGAATGTATTGTTGTTCATAATAATCTCTGATAATATTTTGTATTTCTGTGGTATGTACATTTCTGTGATATGTTGTAATATATCCTTTTTCATTTCTGATTGTGTTAATTGAGATCTTTTCTTTTCTTGGTTAGTCTAGCTAGTGGTTTATCAATTTTATTTATCTTTTTGAAGAATCAACTTTTGTTTCTTTGATTCTTTGTATTGTCTTTTGGTGTCTATTTAGTTCTGGTCTGATCTTTGTTATTTTTTTAACTTTAGGGTTGTTTTGTTTTTGTTTTTCTAGTTCCTTAAGGTATGATATTAGATTGTTAATTTATAATATTTCTACTTTTATGATGTAGGTGTTAGTGCTATATATTTTCCTGTTAGCACTACTTTTGCTATATCCCAGAGGTTTAGGTACGTTGTGTTTCATTTTCATTCATTTCAAAACATTTTAAAATTTTCATGTTAATTTCTTTACTGGCCTAGTGATCATTCAGGAGCATACTCTTTAATTTCTGTGTATTTGTATAGTTTCCAAAGTTTTGGCTGTGCATGGTGGTTCATGCCTGTAATACCAGCATTTTGGGAGGCCAAGGCAAGAGGATAGCTTGAGCCCAGGAATTCGAGTCCAACCTGGGCAACATGGCAAGACCCTGTCTCTCTCCATAAAAAAGAATTAGCTGAGCATCGTGGTGAGCATCTGTAGCCCAGTTGCTACTTGAGAGGCTGAGTTGGAAGGATCATTTATTTGATCCTGGGAAGTTAAGGCTGCAGTGGGCCATGATTGTGTCACTGCACTCCAGCCTAGGTGACAGAGTGAGAGCCTGTCTCACAAAAATAGTTCCTATTGGTATTGATTTCTAGCTTTATTCCACTGTAATCTGAGAAGATACTTAATATTATTTTGATTTTAATTTATTTATTATTTAATTTTTATTTTTCTTTATTTCTTCTAAAAATAAAATAGGATACATGTGCAGAACATGCAGGTTTGTTACATAGGTATACGTGTGCCATGGTGGTTTGCTGCACCTATTGACCCGTCTTCTAAGTTCCCTTCCCTCACCCGCTATCCCCAACAGGCCCTGATGTGTGTTGTTCCCCTCTCTGTGTCCATGTGTTCTCATTGTTCAACTCCCATTTGTGAGTGAGAACATGTGGTGTTTGGTTTTTCTGTTCCTGTGTTAGTTTGCTGAGGATAATGGCTCCCAGCTTCATCCATGCTCCTGCAAAGGACATGATCTCATTCATTTTTATGGCTGCATAGTATTCCATGGTATATATGAACCACATTTTCTTTATCCAGTCCATCATTGGTGGACATTTGGGTTGGTTCCATGTCTTTGTTATTGTAAATAACAATAAACACATGTGTGCATGTGTGTTTAGAGTCAAATGATTTATATTCCTTTGGGTATACACCCAGTAATGGGATTGCCAGATCAAATGGTATTTCTGGTTCTAGATCCTTAAGGAATCGCCATATTGTCTTCCATAATGGTTGAAATAATTTACATTCCCATCAACAGTGTAAAAGCATTCTTATTTCTCTGCAGCCTTGACAGCATTTATTGCTTTCTGACTTTTTAATAATCACCATTCTGACTGGTGTGAGGTGGTATCTCATTGTGGTTTGATTTGCATTTCTCTGATGTTCAATGATGTTGAGCTTTTTTCATGTTTGTTGGCTGCATAAATGTTTTCTTTTGAGAAGTGTCTGTTCATATTTTTTGCCCACGTTTTGATGGAGTTGTTTGTTTTTCTTGTAAACTTGTTTAAGTTCCTTGTAAATTCTAGATATTAGACCTTTGTCAGATGGACAGAGTGCAAAAATTTTCTCCCATTCCATAGGTTGCCTGTTCATGCTGATGATAGTTTCTTTTGCTGTGCAGAAGTTTAATTAGATCTTATTTGTCAATTTTGGCTTTTGTTGCAATTGCTTTCAGTGTTTTTATCATGAAGTCTTTGCCCATGCCTATGTCCTAGATGGTATTGCCTAGGTTTTCTTCTATGGTTTTTATGATTTTGGGTTTTACATTTAAGTCTTTAATCCATATTGAGTTAATTTTTGTATAGGGTGTGAGGAAGGAGTCCAGTTTCAGTTTTCTGCATATGACTTGCTAGTTTTCCCAGCAGTATTTACTGAATAGGAGATCATTTCTCCATTGCTTGTTTTTGTCAAGTTTGTCAAAGATTAGTTGGTTGTAGATGTGTGGTGTTATATTTGAGGTCTCTTTCTGTTCCATTGTTCTATATATCTGTTTTGGTACTAGTACATCCTGTCGTAATATAGTTTGAAGTCAATTAGTGTGATGCCTCCAGCTTTGCTCTTTTTGCTTAGGATTGTCTTGGCTCTATGGGGTCTTCTTTGATTCCATATGAAATTTAAAATCATTTTTCCAAATTCTGTGAAGAATGTTAATGGTAATTTGATGGGAATAGCATTGAATCTATAAATTACTTTGGGCAGTATGGCCATTTTTCACAATATTGATTCTTCCTATCCATGAGAATGGAATGTTTTTCCATTTGTTTGTGTCCTCTCTTATTTTCTTGAGCAGTGGTTTGTAGTTCTCCTTGAAGAGGTCCTTCACATCTCTTGTTACCTGTGTTCCTGGGTATTTTATTCTCTTTGTAGCAATGGCAAATGGGAGTTTATTCATGATTTGGCTCTCTGCTTGTCTATTGTTGGAGTAAAGGAGTACTTGTGATTTTTGCACACTGATTTTTGTATCCTTAGACTTTGTTGAAGTTGCTTGTCAGTTTAAGGAGTTTGAGCTGAGATGATGGGGTTTTCTAGATATAAAACCATGTCATCTCCAAACAGAGACAATTTGACTTCATCTCTTCCTAACTGAATGCACTTTATTTCTTTCTCTTGCCTGATCGCTCTGGCCAGAACTTCCAATACTATGTTGAACAGGAGTGTTGAGAGAGGGCCTCCTTGTCTTGTTCTGGTTTTCAAAGGGAATGCTTCCAGCTTTTGCCCATTCAATATGATATTGGCTGTGGGTTTGCCATAAATAGCTCTTATTATTTTGAGATATGTTCCATCAATACCTAGTTTATTGAGAGTTTTTAACATGAAGGGTGTTGAATTTTATCAAAGGCCTTTTCTCTATCTATTGAGATCATCATGTGGTTTTTGTCATTGGTTTTATTTATGTGATGGATTATGTTTATTAATTTGCATATGTTGAACCAGCCTTGCATCCC
>NW_012115522.1:1467793-1472704 GCF_000951035.1 Colobus angolensis palliatus
TATGATATTGGCTGTGGGTTTGTCATAAATAGCTCTTATTATTTTGAGATATGTTCCATCAATACCTAGTTTATTGAGAGTTTTTAACATGAAGGATGTTGAATTTTATCAAAGGCCTTTTCTCTGTCTATTGAGATCATCATGTGGTTTTTGTCATTGGTTTTATTTATGTGATGGATTATGTTTATTAATTTGCATATGTTGAACCAGCCTTGCATCCCATGGATGAAGCCAACTTGATCAAGGTGGATAAGTTTTTTGATGTGCTGCTGGATACGGTTTGCCAGTATTTTATTGAGGATTTTTGCATTGATGTTCATCAGGGATATCAGCCTGAAGTTTTCTTTTTTTTTTTGTAGTGTCTTTTCCCAGTTTTGGTATCAGGATGATGCTGGCTTCATAAAATGAGTTGGAGTGGAGTCCCTCCCTTTCAATTGTTTGGAATAGTTTCAGAAGGAATGGTACCAGCTCCTCTTTGTACTTCTGGTAGCATTCAGCTGTGAATCCATTTGGTCCTGGGCTTTTTTTGTTGATAGGCTATTAATTACTGCCTCAATTTCAGAAAAACTTGTTATGTGTCTATTCAGGGATTCAACTTCTTCCTGGTTTAGTCCTGGGAGTGAGTATGTGTTCAGGAATTTATCCATTTCTTCTAGATTTTCTAGTTTATTTGTGTTGAGGTATTTGTAGTATTCTCTGATGGCAGGTTGTATTTCTATGGGGTCAGTAGTGATGTGTCCTTTACCATTTTCTATTGTGTCTATTTGATTCTTCTCTCTTCTTTATAAGTCTAGCTAGTGGTCTATCTATTTTGTTATTTATTTATTTATTTTTTTTCAAAAAACCAGCTCCTGGGTTCATTGATCTTTTCGGAGGGTTTTTCATGTCTTTATCTCCTTCAATTCTTCTCTGATCTTAGTTATTTCTTGTCTTCTGCTAGCTTTTGGATTAGTTTGCTTTTGCCTCTCCAGCTCTTTTAATTGTGATATTAGGGTGTCTATTTGAGATCTTTCTAGCTTTCTGATGTAGGCATTTAGTGCTATACATTTCCCTCTTAACATTGCTTTAGCTGTGTCCCAGAGATTCTGGTACATTGTCTCTGTTCTCATTGGTTACAAAGAACTTCTTGATTTCTGCCTTAATTTTCTTATCTACCCAAGAGTCATTCAGGAGCAGGTTGTTCATTTCTATGTTATTGTGTGGTTTTGAGTGAGTTTCTTAATCCTGAGTCCTAATTTGATTGCACTGTGGTCTGAGAGACTGTTTGTTATGATTTCTCCCACAACCGAGGTTCTGTTGTGTTGCCTTTTGATTCCTTTCTCTTCCTCCCTTGTGTGATTGCTTTATAAAAACTGTTAGTTTTGTATTTCTATATGTTTTTGTGTGAATATCGACCTTTTGTTTCCATGCTTAAGACACTTTTGAACATGTCCTATAGGGCTGGTCTGGAAAATACTTTATTTCTTTATTGGTGAACCTTATCTTGGTAGGATATACAATTCTTGGCTGACAGCTTTTTTTTCTTCCAGCATTTTGAAAATGCCATCTTGTTCTCTTCGGGTCTGTAAGATTTCTGCTGAAAAGGTCTGCTGTCAATCTGATAGGGTTTACTTTGTAGGTTACTAGAAGCTTTTCTCTCGGCTAATTTTAAAAATCTTTCTTTCATGTTGACTTTAGATAGTCTGAATATAATATGCAGTGGTGAAGTCCTTTTTGTAATGTATCTGTCTGGAATTAGCTGTGCCTCCTATATCTGAATATTTGACTCTTTTGCTAGACTTGGGAAGTTTTCATTGCTTATTTTCTTAAATGGGTTTTCTAAACTTTTTGTTTTCTCTTCCCCCTTGGGAATACCAATAATTTGTAAGTTTGCTTGGCTTAGGTAGTCCCAGATATCTCAAAGGCTTTGTTGATTGTTTTATTTTTTTTCCTTATTTTTGTCTGACTGGTTGATATCAAAAAACCTGTTTTTAAGTTCTAAGACTCTTTCTTCTGCTTGGTCTAGTCTGTTATTGAAGTTTTTGAATGTATTTTGTATTTTCTTCATTGGATTTTTTAGTTTGAAAAAATTTTTTTAAAGATACTTTCTTGGCAAATTTTTCATTATATCTTAAATTGGTTTTCTGATTTCTTTGTATTGATTTTCAGATTTCTATTGCATCTCACTTAGCTTCTTAAAAATCAGTATTTTAAATTCTTTATCTGGATTTTTGAGGAATTATCTTTTATTGGAATCTGTCGCTGAAAAGTTGTTGTGATCCTTTGGTGGTGTCATATTTCCCTGCTTTTTCATGTTTTCTGTGTCCTTTCATTGGTATCTGCACATCTAATGTAGCAGTTCCTTGTTCCAGTTTTTTGAAGTTGCTTTTGTAGGGGAGAATTTTTCCTGAAGATGCATGTGTGTTGTTGGTTGAGTAGGATATTTTGGCTTTGATTTGGGGTACCTACAATAGTGTGATTTTTAAAAATGACTTCTTTGGCAGTGCATAGGGTGAGTGATATCTGTTATTTCCTCAGTGGCTTAGGGTATCGTTATTAGCTTAGATTGTGGCGAAGTTTTGTTGGAAATTTAGATGCTAACTGAGGCAGTCTTTAGGCCCCAGTAGTTGCAGCAGTGGAGTGAATGTTCCTGTTTTAAGCTCCAGAGCAGCATCAGCTGGCTCTGTTGTTAGCGGATCTTGAAGGGCTAATCCTTGAGCCTCCATGTGACTTGCTTAGAAGCTAGTAGAGGGAGTGATGTTTCATGTGTGTGAGTGAATTCTCAGGCCCCTGGGCATCTGGTGTGGTGTGGGTGATGGCAGTAGTGGTGATGGAGCAACCCACTGGTACTCAAGTAGTCCATGTTGGTGTTCCTAACAGCTGTGATGGGTTGGGTGGGCTAGTTCCTGTTTCCACAGCCACTCATAGTAGGACGGTATCTATTGTGCTAAGTGTGTTTAGGAAAGCTTGGTCTTCTCTGTTCTTCCCTTGGCTGGGTGTTGGCTGCAGCCACATCTCCTTGAACTCAGCCTGAGGATGGGTCACAACTCACAGTTAAACCCTCAAAATGATGCCAGTCTGGGCTTGTGACCAGAGAGGGTGGGGCCCTCAGCCCTCCCTCAGGTAACCAGCATGGACAAGAAGCTGTAGGGAGTGTGGCCCACTTAGTCTTAATCTCACAGCAGCATGTAGCAGGATGGTGAGCATTGTCCTAGGCAGGCATGCATAGGGTAGCCTTGTTCCCTGTTCATTCTTGGTCAGTTGGCAGCTGCAGTGATTCAGTCTGAACTCAGCCTGAGGATGGGTCACAACTCACAGTTAAACCCTCAAAATGATGCCAGTTCTGGGCTTGTGACCAGAGAGGGTGGGGCCCTCAGCCCTCCCTCAGGTAACCAGCATGGACAAGAAGCTGTAGGGAGTGTGGTCCACTTAGTCTTAATCTCACAGCAGCATGTAGCAGGATGGTGAGTATTGTCCTAGGCAGGCATGCATAGGGTAGCCTTGTTCCCTGTTCATTCTTGGTCAGTTGGCAGCTGCAGTGATTCAGTCTGAACTCAGCCTGAGATCAGGGCACAGCCCAGTGTTAAACTCTCAAAATGGTGCCTTGGGGCCAAGACCAGAAAGGGCAAACTCCCTTCAGCTAAGCAGCATGGGCAAGAAGTTGTGTGGAGTGCGGTCCACTCACGTCTCAGTCTCAACAACAGCCTGCAGCAGGGCAGTAGGGACCCTTCCAGGGAGGGAAGCATGGAAGTGCCTGGTCTCCCCTGTCTCTCCTTGGAGCAAGGCAATGGCAGCAGCCATGTCTGTAGATCTCTGGTATCTAGGGCTCAAAATGGCACCAAGCTGAGGCTGTGTGGATGCCTGTGAGATTCCATGTGGGTTCCCTTTACGGAGCAACATTTCTATGCAACTGTTAGGCAGCTCTGTATGTCAAATACAAGGGCTTAGTGGGTCAAGGGTTTTGTCCATAGCCAAGATTGTGAAAGCCAAGACCTGGGAGTTTCTCTTTTACTGTTTCCCTGCATCCAGGAGCCTCTCCTGGTTCTCAGTCAGTCCCCAGTTGGGAAAGCTGTTTCAAACCCTCTCCTCACTTACTTCTGGTCCTTCTTGTCTCTTCTCTGGTGAACCCTAAACGATCCCTTCAAAATGTCAGTATCTTCTGGGTCCTCTCCATGAAGGAGGCACATGCTACCTGTTAGTAGTGAGCCATTTTGATTTCTCTCTCTACTTCACCTTTCTGAGACTTGTAACAGGGAGAAAAATAATAAAGGCTACCTGAACAAAACATGTAAAACAAATAGCAAAGTGAAACCTCTCCGGGTTAATCCCATGGAAAACTGGGAAACTATTTCAGACTCTCTCCACTATATCTCAAAGCCTGTAGGCATTATTGGGCAGCAGTGAATAAACAGAATGAGAAATTTCATGTAGTAAGAAGCCAGTGTGCCCTTCCTAGAGTGTTGGTGGGATGGTCTCCTATGGAGGCCACTGGCAACTTCCCCTCAGCTTTATGAACTGTGAGAAGCCAGGTAAATGAACACCTTGAATAGAAAGCAGGCAGGCATCTTGCATATTGTCTTAATTTGCCATTCCACAATGTTCCTGGACAGAGTTGTTCCCTTCTGGATTCAGGGGTGGGTGTTTGATTTCACTGTGTCTGTGTTTCATAACAGATTCTGAGTCCCCAGCACTGGCATCTAAACTGGACTCTGGACTCTGCAGACTTTGGACTTGCTGGCCTCCACAACTGTGATCCAATTCCTTAAAATCAATCTTTCTTTCTCGCTTTCTTTTCTTTTCTTTCTTTTTTTCTTTTTCTTTCTTTCCTCTCTCTCTTCTTTCCTTCTCTCTCTCTTTCCTTCCTTCCTTCCTTCCTTCCTCCTTTCCTTTCCTTTCCTTTCCTTTCTTTCCCTCCCTTCCCTCCTTCCTTCC
>NW_012115522.1:1473015-1579003 GCF_000951035.1 Colobus angolensis palliatus
AAAAAAAAAAAAAAAAAAAAAAAAATCAAAATTAACTTTCCAGAGACAGGATTGTGGTAGAAACAGGGCATATGGAAATGGGAAAAATCTTAGTGGCTTTTATGATTGTGATAATAATTGTATTACATAGGCAAAAAGAATAAGAATTTTGGGATGTACCATGCTTTAATAAGAGTCTTTGAGACAGGCCTACATGAGTCTTTCTGAGCAAAGAATTACAATAAAATAAAACAAACATTCCTATTTTCTGAGTGAAAGGAAAAGAGAAAAGGCTGAAATAGCTTCTCACTCCATCCAAGTACCCCTTAAGCAGTTTTTGTCAAGCATCTGCAAGTTGACATAAGGTTGATCCGTTCAATCTGGTTCTAAATTGTTCTGTTAAATGCTAGACAACTTTTGTCACAGAAGCTGCCCCCACCTCCTTCAGGATGATTGTCTATAATTAAGGAGGAAACCAGAAAATAATGATAGGGTTCTCTTTTGCCTTTCTAATGGCTTTCTTATTAAGCATGTCTGAAAAAGCTACTGAGATGTTGATTTCCTACATAACCAAAAGAAGTCAGCCATTACATAATTACTTCTTTTTAAAAACTACAAAGGGAAATGTGTCAGAAATGCTTTCAGTGGGCTAAAGACACCATGAAGCACAATGAAAAAAAAATTTTCTCCAACAACAAAAAAGCAGTGAATAAATTAGTCATTAAAGAAACATTTTTGGGAACTCTTCTGAGGTGCCAGTTGCATATCACCCAGGGGGTGATCTTTGAGGCTTGATTGTGGCAGGAAAAGCAAAATAGGAAGGAGGGAATGTGGAAGAGGGCAGTGGGGCTGTGGGTGGTGTAATGCTATTTGTGCCTTTTAATGGTAAAAAGAGTCCTCACATTTTCTCTATTGGAAGAGACCAAGATGCTCACAGACTGAGACTTGATGTGGATCCCTGGTGTCATTGCTTGGAAAGTGGCAAGGTCCATGTTCCCAGTGCCCCTAGAGTCAGAAGAACATGTAGAGGTCACTAGAGATCCTAATGTCCTGTGCAATAAAGTTATTTTCTTTGTAATATCCCTAATAGGTGATCATCCAACATTAATTTGAATATTCCTGGTACAAGGAGCACATTGCCTCACAAGTGAGCCATTTCAAATTTTTAAACAACCCAATTATATGGCAAAAATATGCATCCCTGTAATATTTAGTCATTGATCTAATTCTTGTTGTTCCAGGGGACCTGTTTGTGATGGTTAATTTTACGTATGAACTTGACTAGGCCAGGTACCCAGATATTTGGTCAGACACCAGTCTAGATGTTGCTGTGAAGATATTTTTAGAAGAGATCAACACTTACATCAGTAGATTTTGAGTAATGCAGGTTACCTCCTCGTAATGTGGGTGGGCCTTATCCAATCAGTTGAAGGCCTTAGGAGAATACAGATAGATCCCTTAAGGAACAGGGAGCTCTGCCTTAAGACAGTGCTCAGACTCTAGCTGTAAAATTAATTCTTCCCTGGATCTCTGGCTCACTGGCCTGCCCTGAAAACTTTAGACTTGCCGGCCTCCAAAATTGTGTGATTCAATTCCTGAAAAATAAACCTGTATGTATGTATGTATGTATCTATCTATCTATCTATCTATCTCTCTGTCTATCTATAATTATCATCTCCTATTGGCTGTGTTTCTCTGGAAAACCTTGATTAAAGCACCTACTACAATACTGCAATACTACCTACTACAATACAATATGACAATACTTCAGGCCTTCAAATATTTGAAGAAAGTATTCATATCAGCCCATGTGAAGTTGGGTCCTGAGAAGAGATGGTTTAATGGAGCTTTTTCTAGGCAAAGAAAAGCAAACTTACCTCTGGATTCATGGGTTGGGGGGACATAGGCAACAACAAAAGGCCAAGAGATAAAATGAGAAAATAAAGAATGCAAAGTGCTGAAGGTGTTAGCAGAAAACTTTGCACCTACTAGATCCTCCTTTAATGAGAGCGGTTACGATGAATAAAGACACGCCAAGGCCAGGCAGATAATACAATCATCCCCACCAGTGTCCTCTAACATTTGTAGAGTTTGTGGGGCTATCACAATATTTGCTTTCACGCTTGGGAGATAATTGGCACTTAGCTGTTACAGCAGCAGCAGTAGAGGGAAAAAAACACACACACACGGGGAAGGGGGTAGGTCTGGTTTTCATCTGCTGGATCCGGCACATGCCCATGTGAATGAAAAATAACAGCTATAGATGGCTCAGTGCCTGGACATCTGTCGTCACCCTGTCTGGTAGCTGCGCTTTCTTCCTTAACCATGAATGAGGTGACTGTAGGGGAAATGGAAAATCTTTGCAATGTGGGAGCCAAGGACAGTGTTCCTGAGGCAGCACTGAAATTTGCTGCAGTCTGATTCTTTGCGTGGGAGCTTACTGTTGAATGCTTGTACTAGGAAGGGGAGCTGTGGCTGCTTTTCTTCGGGCTCCCATGATGGGCTTCTCTGGCCCCAGCTGAATCTGTGGAACCAACACTGAGAATCTTACAGAAGCAAAATGGAAATAAACATCTTACAAGCCCACCACCCAAGCATAACTGTTTTTAGTTTTTTTTTTCGGTTTTCACCCACCTGCCAACATCCTTTAGCGTAATTATAATCAGTGTGTGAATAGAATTTTGTATAATATATATTGTTTTCCCTTAAAATTTTATGATAAACATGTTCTTACATTGTTTCTCTCCATCAGCACTATTTTATAGCTGTGGTATTATTTCAGAGCGGACGTACCGTGGTTAAGTTCACCCTCCCTCATTGTTAAACATTTCCAATACTTGTTATAAAAAACCCTACAATGAATAACTTTTTGGATATAGCTTCTTTCCTCTTTTGAATAACTTCCTTCAGCATTTCCAGAGAATGAGTCAAGAGATGTGAGTATTTTTATGTCTTGATATAGATCGCTGTATTGTTTCCCAAAAGGGTTTGTATTGGTATAAATTACCAAAAACAAGGCACAAATAGGTCACTCTGCCAGAATGTTCCCAGATTGGGTATTAATTAGAGTGAATATAAAATGATATGATAGTGTAGTTTTTTTCATTTTTAAAAAAATTAACAAGGGTCATCTTTTTTTGTGTATTACGTCCCAATTACATTTCTTCTTGTGTGTATTGTTTGTGCCTGCTGGGGTCTATTGGGGTACTGATTTTTACAAATTAATTTGAATGAGCTCTTCCCATGTTAAAATCAATAGAAATATTTTTCTAATCTATTATTTTAAGTTTTAGTTTTATTATTTCTTTTTGTGTAAAAGGCGAACTTTTTATCTTAATGGGCTTTCCAATTGTTTTCATTGTCTTACTAAGAAAAGCCCTTTAATCAACCTTGTGTTATCTGGTACTTGTTTTCTGTTTTCATCTGTGCCTTGAACTTTGTAAAATATTGCCTAATTTCTGAGAACATTTTGATATTCAAGTTTAGTTCTGGTTCAAAATGGTTCTGGTTCCTCTAAACACAGTCAACCAACAACAAAAAATTCAAAAATAAGCTTTGGCTCATTTTATTATTCAGAATATGCAATTAATAGTTCCATTTCTGCATAGAAGTATGGTTCATTCCTATTTTTTGTTAAAGTCCTTGAACAGCTTTAGTATCCTTCATATGTGCTCCATATGTATTCTCTAGTAGGGGGAAAAGCCTTCGAAGGCAGGGTTTATGTACTCAGTTTACTTGGTGTGGTACCCTCTCCTCAGTCGGAGTAATTTTTAGCTTGTGTGTCTTCCTGGCTGTGTTGCCTGGGATGCCCTTTACCCTGGTTACCATCTGGATCAAGGTCTGTCATGAGCAACCATTGGTGTAAGGCTTATATTCTGACCAGTTGGTTTGTGGCTTGCCTGCCTCCCTCCCACATAGCAGCTGTGAGGTTGGACAGGAACTCTGTCGTCATTTGGTAGGCTTGCATATGGCCCTCCTCTGCTCTCTCTTCTGGGTTAAGGCCAAGTCCCTGCCATTCATAGCAGAGGCTGTGGTTAATTTGCAAGTGGGATCTAGAACGGGAAGCTGAGAAACACTGTCCTATGGTGCATTGGCTCATCAGAGCTCTTTAATAAGTGGTGTTTGATCATTTATTGACAATCTGGAGATTCTTTTATGGCTTAGCCTGGAGGCTACCTTAGAATGGAAGCCATCCTTATGAGGTTAACAGGAATTCTGGACAGACATAGAGTTATAATTAAGCATTAATCAGGCTGCACTTTGACCCACTTCCTTGTAACCAAAAGTCACTAGATGCTGACTGTTTGCATCCCCATTTTTCCTATAGATAGGATCGCTGATGTTAGCATCATAAGACTTTGGTTTAAGAATTGATTAAGATGTTTTTCAGTTCTTGAATTCCAGGGAGACAACTGATGTCAACCAATTTGAAGACCCCCCACAGGGGAATGACTGTAATCAGCATGAGAATACAGTTTCTTCTTTTCTCTGTCTTGACTTCGCCATGCACTCTTTGGCCAATCAATGATCTCCATGCTTCAGCCCACTCCAGACCCCTTACAAACCCTAGCCCAAAACTCCTCAGGGAGATGAATTTGAGGTTCCCTGCCATCTCCTTGTTTGGCAGTCCTGTGAGTAAACCTTTTCCTCTGCTGTCCCAGTGTCTCAGCATACTGACTTGCTGCAGACATTGGGCAGCAGACCTCTTATGGTAACAGAACCCAACAGTACAAGGACAGAGCAAGGCAGAAGGAGCTGTAGCTCAGACTGAGAACAGGTTCCCCAGATAGTTCAGTAGTTCAGGTTAAAGTGTCCACAGACTGTAGCCATCAAGGGCCCAGTCCAGGCTGGAGGTAGTACCTAACACCTGACAAAGCCTCTGGGTTCTTTGGTGGAAAATTACATCTTTGACAGACAAGTTACTGAGTTATGGTTCTTTGCTCTGGGAAATGAGAACAAGGAACAGCTAGATGAAGGATGATTCAAGGTACTGTAATCACCTGACAGGGTTGATCTTCTCATGGATTATCTTAAACGTGTTCTCTGTATTTCCTGAAATTGCATGTTGGCCTGTCTTGCTAGATTGGGGAAGTTCTCCTGGATAATATCCTGAAGTGTGTTTTCCAACTTATTTCCACTTTCCCCATCTCCTTCTACTCCAGTCAGTCGTAGGTTTGGTCTTTTTATGAAGTCCCATATTTCTTGGAGGTTTCATTCATTCCTTTTCATTCTTTTTTCTCTATTCTTGTCTGCATGTCTTATTTCAGTAAAGTGGTCTTCAAACTCTGATATCCTTCTGCTTGGTCAATTTGGCTGTTGATACTTGTGCATGCAAGCTCTTGTGCTATGTTTTTCAGCTCCATCAGGTTATTTATGTTCCTCTCTAAACTGGCTATTGTAGCAATTCCTCTAATCTTTTATCAAGGTTCGTAGCTTCTTTGCATTGGGTTAGAACATACTCCTTTAGCTCATCGTAGTTTTTTATTACCCGTCTTCTGAAGCCTATGTCTGTCAATTCATCCATCTGATCCTCTGTCCAGTTCTGCACCCTCGATGGAGAGACATTGTGATCATTTGGAGGAGAAGAGGCACTCTAGCCTTTTGGGTTTTCAGCATTTTTACATTGATTCTTTCTCATCTTCGTGAGTTGGTCTAGTTTTGGTCTTTGAGGCTGCTGACCCTTGGATGAGGCTTTTGTGGGGGCTTTGTTGTTGTTGATGATGATGTTGTTGTTGCTTTCTGATTGTTTGTTTTTCTTTCAATAGTCAGGTCCCTCTTCTGTAGGGCTGCTGCAGTTTCCTGGGGCTTTACTTCAGGCCCTATTCACATGTTTCGCTCCCATGCCTTGAGATGTCATTTAAGGAGGCACCTCCCTTGGCTGTGGCGAGGGGCTTCCCTTTCCCTGCGTGGCTCTCAGGTGGGTCACCGCACCATACTGCTGTTCCTTCTGGGTCACGCCAGCCTTCTAGTCAATTTTGATGACAGAACTGGGATACCTTGGTTGCTGGTGAATGATTCACACACTTATTATGGTTTTTTTCTGATGGTGACCTCCAATCACTGCTGCTTGTTGTCGGCCATCTTGGTCCCGCCACCTATAGTACATTTTTTATAGCAGCAGGAACAGAATGAGATGGGGTCTTGTCCTGCTTCTCTGCGGTGGTGTCTGCCTTGCTCATCTGCTCAGTAGAACTTCTTTTTTTTTTTTTTTTTGCAGAGATTCTGACTCACTCCTGGGGAAGCATTTCAGCTCTGGGCTTCCTAGAGGAGGCTTCAAGATCTGCTCTTTTTCCCAGACTGGATTTTATGTACCTTCTATTACTCCCACAATATTCTGCATGATTTTTTCTTTCTTTCTTTTTTGTTTTTACACAGAGTCTTGCTGTGTCACTCATGCTGGGGTGCAGGGACGCAATCTTGGCTTACTGCAACCTCTGCCTCCCAGGCTCAAGTCATCCTCCCACCTCAGCCTCTTGAGTAGCTGGGACCACAGATGTGTGCCACCATGCCTGGCTAATTTTTTTGTATTTTTGGTAGAGATGAGATTTCACCATGTTGTCCAGGTTGGTCTTAAACTCCTGAGCACAAGTGATCCACCTGCCTCGGCCTTCCAAAGTGCTGGGATTACAGGTGTGAGCCACTGTGCCCAGCCCTGTGCAGATTTCTAACGTCATTCCTAACACAGTTTTTATCATCATCATGATTATCATAATGATCCAGTTTTCAAAGCAATGTTTATATACTATTTCTAATATACAAGAAAAGCAGAAAAATAATATAGCACATACCAATGTACTTGCCATTTAGATTTTCCAAATATTAATATTCTTTTTATTAGGTTTTATAAAGGAATAAAACATTACAAATACAGCTGAACTCCTGCCTTTCCATCACATTCTCCTCCCTCTTTCTTTGGACAGAGGGAAGCTACTAATAATTCAGGATGTAAATCTCTGGAGTGTGTGTTCTTGGAGTGCAGCACTATATCTTATTCATCTGGAATTTTTAACTAATAGCAGTGCCTGACACTAGAAGAGATAAATAAATATTCAAACAATTAAGGAATAAATGAATGGGAGGGATTGTTTTTATAATAATAATAATAATAATAATTTTTATCCTTTGCCATATCTAATAGCGGTTCTGTAAATGATGAGTTTGGGAATTAATAAAAAAGATTTGGTCTCTTACTGAGAATAATTTGCTCCTAGCTCTTAAAAAAAGCTTATGTTTTGGCCTCTTTAGGCTTTGTGTACAATGTAATTTTTAGGCTTCATATGCAAAATATGCAATGTAGAAGCATGATCTACCTTAAGAAACTTACAATGCATGTAGAATTAACTTCAGATGCAAGACACAAAAGATGTGTGATTGCATGAGATGTATTAAGAAAGAAGTCAACTAAATTAATGTCATTAGAAACCCTTCCCATCTGATTTGAGTGGAAAATATTCTGGACCACCAGTTCACCGAAGCTGTTGTCAGGAAATGCCAGCCCCAATAACCTGATACACATGGAGGTGACACACACACACACCCTCTGTTCATTTGTGTCTCTTCTTCACTGTGCAGGTCCATGAAATCTCCTGGGGACTGTGAAGAACTGGAACGGATAGTGTACAAAATAGCAGTTCCCAACAATTTTGGTACCAGGGACCGGTTTCATGGAAGACAATTTTTCCATGGACCTAGGCAGGGGGTGGGGAGTGGGGGGATGGATTGGGGACAATTCAAACTCATTACACTTATTGTGCACTTTATTTCTATTATTATTACATTGTAATATATGATAAAATAATTATACAGCTCACCATAATGTAGAATCAGTGGGAGCCCTGAGCTTGTTTTCCTGCAACTAGACAGTCCCATCTGAGGGTGATGAGAGATAGTGATAGATTATCAGGCATTAGATTCTCATAAGGAGCGCACAATCTAGATCCCTCACATGCACAGTTCACAATAGGGTTTGTGCTCCTATGAGAATTTAATGCCACCACTGATCTGACAGGAGGTGGAACTCAGGCAATAAAGCAAGTGATGGGAGCGGCGGTAAATACGGATGAAATTTTGCTTGCTTTCCTGCCATTCACCTCCTGCTGTGCAGCCTAGTTCCTAACAGGCCACAGACTGGTACTGGTTTGTGGCCTGTGGGTTGCAGACCCCTGGTGTAGAAGAAGTAGAATTTTAGCTCTTGTTATAGGAAGCTTCTCATGGTAAGTTAATACAACCAACCACACAGTAGGCACACTTTTTATTTTTTTTCCTGCAGGACACTAGCAATCTCTTCCATGTTTCCATGTCTTCTTAACCACCTGTTTCCTTGGTGGAAGGATATTGATGTTTCCACACAGATTTGGAGTAAAAAGCTTGGTTTTATTCATTTTCCCCTCTGAATTAGGGAAGCTTTTCAAAATGAACATACTGAACAGCAAATTATCATCCCATTAAGCGCTTAAAATTATAGGCAGCTGAGCCAAACCTGCTACCAGCCCCCGCCACCCCTTCCCTGGATACAGTCTAACAAGCCAGCTACAAATTCCAGATGATCAATTTGCTTAGCTGTGATGGTAATTTAGAAACTCAGTGTTTTGCTTCAAAGTCATTGAGAGGCAATCTCGAATGATAGGCTGTGCTTCATGCACTCTTTGGCAAGAAATTTACTTGGGCTCTTCCATGTTTCTTGGTTTGGTGTCCAGCAGTTCTGGGCATCAGAAAGGAGACCCGTACCGTTGGTTACTGCTGCACCATGGAATGACTTTCTGGTTCTCCTGCTGCTTGCACCACCACCACATTTTCCCTAGACATAGTTTCTCCATATGAACTGCAATTGTTTTCCAGTACTTTTTTGCATAAGTCAAGTGGCCATGACGAGTAGGATGCATGCTCGTATCTGTTAACTCCTTAATTTAATTAATCCGTTCAACATTTACTGAGCACCTTCTATGTTTTAGGCATTGTGCCGAGTGCTGAGGATTAAAAGTTGAGTCAGAAACAATCACTGCCCTCATGAAGCCCACAGTCTAACAAGAAAGAGAGACTTGTAATGAAAGAATGGCAATGCACTGGCCTATCCTTTTCACCATGAGATCTGTATTGATCAAGTAGGTACTAAAAACATAAGGCACTTTTCCAAGAGTCATATTTCTTCTATCCTCCCCAGTTGGTGGGGCTGTGTAATTGTTGTCTACAAAGGTTAAATGGAAGCCCATTGATATAGTTTTGCTGTGTCCCCACTCAAATCTCATCTTGAATTGCAGTTCCCACAATTCCCGCATGCCATGGGAGGGACCTAGTAGGAGGTAATTGAATCATGGGAGCAGGTCTTTCCCTTGCTGTTCTCATGATGATGAATAAATCTCATGAGATCTGATGGTTTTATAAAGAGGAGTTCCCTTGCACAAGCTGTCTCTTGCCTGCAGCCATGTAAGAGGTACCTTTGGCCTTCCACCATGATTGTGAGACCTTCCCAGCCACATGGAACTATGATTCCACTAAACCTTTTTTTCTTTATAAATTACCCAGTCTCAGGTATGTCTTTATCAGCAGCGTGAGAATGGACTAATACAGGCATTCATGATAGAGTCTCCAGGAATTCCAATTTCTCAGTACTCTCTGTTTGCTCCCCTACATAGTAGACTCCAAATGAATTGGATTCACTCACCACCCCCAAAGACACATTACCCTGCCTTTCTTCTGTTCATGCTCTTGTCTCTGCCTGGAATGCCTCCTTCCTGTTGCTGTGTTTAGAAATCTTGGCAGTACTTCAAGGCCAGGCCCACTTTGCTCCAAGTTCCTGGAGTACTTGGTGCTATTTAGAGTAAGGAGCATAGAGCACGTGGCCTTGCCTGAATACTTTAGGTTCAGCTGAGTCTCCATTGTGGACTGTGAACATCACAGGGACTCGCAGTCCCTTGGAGAACGTAAAGTGCCCCCATACAATTTTCAGTAACCACTTGTTTACTGAATAGGAACATTTCAATACCGAGGATAGAAAACTCAGCTTTGATTTTCCTAGCTGAGCTGTTACCCGGAAATTCCCTAGACTCACAGTTTGAATTTTATCACCCCTAAAGTGAGGAGTATTTACAAGCCTAATGACAGAGTTTCATTATCTGGAGACAAGACCTGGAGAGAGATAAAAAAAGTTTTGTTTCTCTGTTCTGTTTTCTTAGGGTAGAAACATTCCAAATAATTTTATGCTAGGCCAGAAAAGAAACATTCCAAAAAATTTTATGCCAGGCCTCTGTTTCCAGGATAGGCCAGTGCATTGCCATCCTTTCATTGCATGTCTCTCTTTCTTGCTAGACTGTGAGCTCCATATTTTGTATTAAATATGGAGGACCTGCCTCCAAACACAGGTTTTAACTCTGATCTAAAGTCACAGGCATTGCTGTGGAAATTCTCTTGTTACCAGTTTTATGCAGCTGTGGTGGGAGGGTCATTCTATCAGCCCAAGGGGGTTCTAGTCCCACAGCTTGTCAGGAGAGTCTGGTGCGTGGAAACAGAATCCTTCATCCTATAAATCACAGATGTGATCTTGACAGTCATGTCAGTTGGAGTCTGGAGATTCAGGTCCTCAGTACCTATTAACCTCACTAGGATATGGTAACCTTTGTCTTCTTTGTCATTTTTGTAGTTAGCATGGTAACAGTGTAGTTAATTCCATTGTGGCATTGAAAGGGAATACACGTGGTTTTTAGCTTGAGAGTCCTACAATTTAACAGGACAAGACAAGAAAAACGCACATTCCAAAGACATGAAGGCGAAGAACAGACACCCCTAATTCCACATGGTTTTGATGCTCTGCACTTTGCTCCTGGCTATGCCAGGTGGTCACTCAGGTTGGTGGGGTCTCGGTTCCTGGGACATCCACCAGGAACCATTTCTGTCTGGTCCTGTGATGGTGTTAGATTCTGCAGATAGTCCTGGTTCTGAGAATACCAAAGGCATCAAAACACAGTAAGCAGTCCAAGCCAGTATTGTTGATACCAAGAAATCACTTGGTTAATTTTATTGGCATTTATAGGACATATCCAAGAGTTGGAAGTAATATAAGTGACGTGGATATCTGGGTGTTGGCAAGTATGATAGGTGGGGATCCTGACTACATTAGGTTGGAGAATTTCACAGCTCCATTTTAGGATGATGGTCCTGGTTCATGTGGAAGACATATGAAAGGTTAGAACAAAAGTCTACTGAGGGCCGGGCACAGTAGCTCATGCCTGTAATTCCAGCACTTTGGGAGGCCAACGTGGGCAGACCACCTGAGGTCAGGATTTCGAGACCAGCCTAGCCAATGTGGTGAAACCCATCTCTACTAAAGATACAAAAATTGGCCAGGCATGGTGACTGGTGCCTGTAATCCCAGCTACTCAGGAGGCTGAGGCAGGAGAATCGCTTGAACTCGGGGGGTGGAGGTTGCAGTGAGCCGAGATCATGCCATTGCTCTCCAGCCTGGGCAATAAGAGCAAAACTCCATCTAAAAAAAAAAAAAAAAGAAAAGAAAAAAAAGTCCACTGATGTGAGGCTCAAAGCATGAGGTCCAGGATTCTAGGCAAGGAGGTTAGGAGTCAGCTTCTGGGTCAATGGCCAATGGCTAGAGATTCTTTTCAGGTTTCACTGAGGCAGTGAACTTCAGTAGGGTTTTGGAAGAGAAAGGAGCACTTCTTTACTGAGGGTGTGAGTGTATGTGAAACAAGGGGAGATGGTGAGTGATTTCCATCTGCTAACTGAGCAGACTGGTCCAGGACGCTACTCTGTCCTTCTGGGGAAAGTCTGAACCATCAGCCTTGGTGTCTTACAAACCCTGCAGAAGTCAATGTGTGGGGTGGCACTGCCAACCTAAGAAATGGGCACTTGCCGCTTATTTTAAAACCACCATTAGGATTATTTATTTGGCTTCCTTGGCAGGGAGAGTTGGCAGCTAACTCCCTTGGCATGGCAGAGTCATGAGGCAGTCTTGAAAATCTGTTGCATTTTAAAAATTGTATTGGAAATTCTGAGATATTTTAATCAGTTTAGAATCAATCCACCTCAGAAAAAGAGGATGCAAATTTGAAAACCATGCCAGTGTAGCTCTTTAATAGCTAATTATGCTATAGGCAGGGAAATGGTCAGGCAGTGACTCTTAGAACGAATAATGACATTAGATGAAATACAAAACAAATCCATATAGGTTTTATTGGATTGGAAGTAAGAGACAGAGAGAGGCTGAAAATTTACCCAAATCTGATTAGGGAAATAAAACCTCAGACAGAAAAATGATGGATGGTGTGAGCTGTTTAACTTGAGTCCCATAGAGAGGTAATGTCCTCAGAGAAGGCACCACAGAGTTTCAGAGCTGAAGGAAGTTCAGGCATTTAATCCAGATGCTCATTTTTATAGATGAGAAAACTGAGGCTTAAAGGAACAAACAATGTGACCAAGGTCTTACTAACTGATAAGGGATGGAGTTTAATTTTTTTTTTTTTTTTTTTGAGACAGGGTCTCACTCTGTCACCCAGGCTGGAGTACAGTGGTGCCATCTCGGTTCACTACAACCTCCACCTCCTGGTTTCAAGTGATTCTCATACCTCAGCCTCCCAAGCAGCTGGGATTACAGGTGCCTGCCACCACACCTGGCTAATTTTTGTATTTTTAGTGGAGACAGCGTTTCACCATGTTGGTCAGGCTGGTCTCGAACTCCTGACTTCAAATGATTCACCCACCTCAGCCTCACAAACTGCTGGGATTACAAGTGTGAGCCACCAAGCTTGGCCAGAGTTTAAATTTGAATCCAGATCTTTTTTTTTTTTTTTTTTTTGAGACAGGCTCTCACTCTGAGGCATGATCATTGCTTACTGAAGCCTTGACCTTCCGGGCTCAAGTGATCCTCCCACCTCAGCCTCCTGAGTAGTTGGGAGAATAGGCGTGCACCCCCATGCCTAGATAATGATTTTTATATTTTATTTTTTGTAGAGAGAGGGTGTCACTATGTTGCCCAGGCTGATCTTGAACTCCTAGGCTGAAGTGATCCTGCCACCTTGGTCTCCCAAAGTGCTGGGATTACAGCTGTGAGCCACTGCTCCCGGCTGAATCTAGATCTTATGACTGTTGAAAAGTTTGAGGCCATTTGATGAATCACGGTGCTCAGCCCATTGACAGACCTACCGGCAAAACGTGCTCAATAAATATTTATCAGGCTCCATGAGTCAATTTTCTTTGTCATCCAAGCCCCTGTGTCACCTGTCAGGCCCTCGGGGATCCCAGTAGCCGAGTAGCTGATACCATGCAATGTACCATCTTGTGTCTTTTAGGCTTTTCAGTGGACAGCAGGACACTGGGCTGGATCCTTGTTCCCTTGGTTCTCAGATTAGGCTCTCAGTGTCTAGGTTGACTCATTTGATTCTGTTCCACGTGCATCTCCCTTGCAGACCCCTTAGTGTACCCGAACTACTGTCAGCTCAGCTCTACCCATCAGCATCATCACTTTCCCACAGCCACAAGCCAGAGAGCCTGCAGAAACGTTTGTCTTCCTGTGTCCTTTATTTTGAACATGGAATCAGCCCTAAATTCAGGCTCTTCTTAAACTGTGCATTCAGCATTGCCTTTTCTACTATTTTTCAGGCCACGGTTGTAGACCAGGAACTCATTGTTTTCCCAGCTACCTCTTTTGCACTCTTTTTTCTCTGCAATGGATCTGACCAGAGCATCTTTTTTCATTAGGTCTGAATGTGAGTTTCCACTCCCTTTTGGATCAAGTCTAAGATTTCATTGTGTACCTTTTCTTATCTTTTCATCTTTTATATTGTATTTCAATATCTTTCCACCTCAAAGAGTAATATTCTATGGAGGCACCTTGGACACCCAGAGAGTAAAATGTGGTATGTTTATATACAAACTGGTCCTCCCACAGTGACTGGCGGATTTCTTGTCTAGTTCAAGAGACAATCATGTATCTTTCCTGACATTTCTTAAAAGGGACCTCTAGAAAATGACAAGCAGTTAACCTTCCATTTATGGTACTTTATCATCTTTGTTTTGATAAAAATGACCCAGTTTTAAAAGATTCAAAGTAGCATTCTATTTTCCATGCAATCTGTTTTTGTGGGTTGAAGATGGTTTTGGATTTTTGAAAGCTTTTAAGTCCTCATAAATGTATGTTGGAATGTAACATGGCCATAGTTTTCCCAAGATGTCACTCCTTTAATCATATCGATCAAACAAGAATTCTGAGGTTTTGGCTTCCGGTTGAAGATCAGGGATTGGATGAAGATCTGTTAGAAGCTGGGCATGTGGAAGGTGGGCAGTGACTGGAGGTGAGGAAACCCAGAATACTGTGTATGACATGCTCAGGGGAGATCTGTGATGTCACAAAGCCCTGACCTGAATTTTGCTTTCCCCTCTCCATTTCCCAAGTGCTTTCTCATTATTTAATTCTGACAATATTGATTAAGGATTAGCTGAATTTCAGGTGCTACGTTAGGTGCTAGGGATTCATAATTGAATAACATCCTATTTATACTGCAAGCACAAATCAGTTCCAGATGGATTTCAGCTTTAATTATAAAAGGTAAATGAGTAAAACTTTTAGAATATAGGTGACCATTTTATGAACTTGGAATAGGCAAAGACTTTTTATTTAAAGAAAGCAGGACCTGGCTGGGCACGGTGACTCATACTTGTAATCCAAGACTTTTGGGAAGCTGAGGTGGGCAGATCACTTGAAGGCAGGAGTTTGAGACCAGCTTGGCCAACATAGTGAAACCCTGTCTCAACTAAAAACACAAAAAATTAGTCAAGTGTGGTGTCACGCACCTGTAATCCCAGCTACTTGGGAGGCTGGGGCAGAAGAAATGCTTGAAACCAGGAGACAGAGGTTGCAGTGAGCTGAGATTGCCCCCTGCACTCCAGCCTAAATGGCAGAGTGAGACTCTGACTAAAAACAAACAAAAACAAACAAACAAAAGGAATTAAAAAATAAAAATAAAAAGCAGGACCTAAAAAGGAATGAATAAAGGAAAAAAATTGACAATATTAATATTTAAATTTTTTGTTTATCAAAAGATATCATAGAGAGTGAAGATATAGGTGAAGAAAACAGGAAAAGATTTGCCATACATATGAATCCTTTCCACAAAGCACTCATGTTCAGAACATATAAAGAACTCTTACAAATCAATAAGAAAAAGAAACAAAATGAAAAATGGACAAAATACTTGAATAGGCACTTTGCAAAAGCACTTATCTAAGTGGTCAATAAATGTGAAAATTTGCTCAACTTAGTACTCAGGGAAATGCCAGTTAAAACCACAGTGAAATGCTAGTACCTATACACTAGAATGGCTAAAAGGAAACAAACCAAAAATACCAAAGGTTAGTGAGGATACAGAGCAACTAGTTCTCTCATACAGTGTTCATGGGAGTATACATTTGTAATTTGGAAACCACTTTGGAAAACTGTTTGGCCTTATCTACTGAAGTGGAAAAAATGCTGAATTCTGACCCATAAATTTCAGTCCTAAGTAGATATACATGCCCAGCAAAAAGTGTACATATGATCCATTGCAATGGGTTGAATGGAGAGTAACTAGGGAGAAAGTAAACAGAAACACAAAGTATGGATTATTCTTTTGAGACATTTGGCTGTCCAGGGTGGGAGAGATGGGGACACAAGAGGGAAACTCTAGGTTGAAGGAGGGCTTTTGTAAGAGAGATATGCTCAAAAGATAAATGTTAAATATATAGGAAAGGCCAAGTGTGGTGGCTCACACCTGTAACCCCAGCATTTTGGGAGGCTGAGGCAGGCAGATCACTTGAGCTCAGGAGTTCAAGACCAACCTGAGTAACATGGTGAAACCCTGTCTCTACTAAAAATACAAAAATTAGCTGGGCATGGTGGTGCATACCTGTAATCCCAGCTACTCAAGAGGCTGAGGTAGGAGGAAGCCTTCAGCCTGGGAGGTTGCAAGGTTGCAATGAGCCAAGATTGCGTCATTGCACTCCATCCCGGGCGACAGGAATAAAGCCCTTTGGAAAAAAAAAAAAAAAAAAAAAGACTAGAATTGATTTATGGATAAATCCCTAGATGAGAAGAGATTCTAAGTTAATAAACAAAGGTGTCTGAGTGAATTGATAGAAGAACATGTCACCTGGCAGATTAGGAAGAAATGAGAATTAATATAGATATGCAAACATGGTATGTGTGGAGGGAATTTTCTGTGGATAGCATCTATTTTAGTGAAGTAAGATGTGAGCTGATTTGCAAAGTGAAAGAGACAAAGATTACGTTAGGGACTGAAAGAAGTGTTGCTGTTTTGGAATAGCCACTATATGAGAATGGGAGAGACAAGTGATCTAGGAACGTAAGATGGTTGAGTGTCCTACAGGATACAGTTGCGATGGAAGAGCCTGTGTTTGCAGTGGCACCAACTTAGACTCTGACATACTTTCCTTTAGGAAACCTGCCAAGAACATGCTGAAACACTGCACTGCCAAGTGTGGGAGATCCACAGAAGGTGGAAAGTTGTATCAGTCCAAGGTTAAGGGTTTGTAGTGAGGGTGCTACAGAAGGTCGAGGGGAGTTTATGTGAGTTGAGCATTTTGGGAAAATAAAGATGTTTTTGGAAAGTGAGTTGGATAAGAAAGGATCCAGCGAACAGGCAACCTACAGAGTGGGAGAAAATTTTTGCAATTTATCCATTTGACAAAGGTCTAATATCCAGAACTACAAGGAACTTCAAACAAATTTACAAGAGAAAAAAACCCTATTAAAAAGTGGGCAAAGGGACATGAACAGACACTTCTCAAAAGAAGACATTAATGCCGACAACAAACATACAAAAAAAAGCTCAATATCACTGATCATTAGAGAAATGCAAATCAAAACCACAATGAGATACCATGTCATACCAGTCAGAATGGTGATTATTGAAAAGTAAAGAAAAAACAGATGCTGGTGAAGTTACAGAGAAATAGGAACGCTTTTATACTGTTGGTGGGAATGTAAATTAGTTCAACCATTGTGGAAGATGGTTTGGCAATTCCTCAAAGACCTAGAACCAGAAATACCATTTGACCAAGCAATCCCATTACTGAGTATATACCCAAAGGAATAGAAATCATTCTATTACAAAGATACATGCATACGTATGTTAATTGCAGCACTATTCACAATAGCAAAGACATGAAATCAACCCAAATGCCCATCAATGATAGACTGGATAGAGGATTCTACACTGGAGAAAATTCCACATTGGAAAAAATAATTCCACATACACCATGGAATACTATGCAGCCATAAAAAGGAACATGATCATGTCCTTTGCAGGGACATGGATGGAGCTGGAAGCCATTGTCCTCAGCAAACTAATGCAGGAACAGAAAACCAAACACCACATGTTCTCACTTATAAGTGGGAACTGAACAATGAGAACACATGGACACAGGGAGGGGAACAACACACACTAGGGCCTGTTGGGGGGTTGGAGTCAGCAGGGAGAGCATTAGGAAGAATAGCTAATGCATGCTGGGCTTAATACCTAGGTGATGAGTTGATAGGTGCAGCAAACCACCATGGCACATGTTTACCTATGTAACAAACCTGCAGATCCTGCACATGTACCCTGGAACTTAAAATGAAAATAAAAATAAATAATAAAAAAAAAAGATTCATAGTAATGCAAAAGATGATGAATAAATGGCAAAGAGACCAGCTGAAAAACTGAAGGTTTGATGAGATGTCATGACAAGAAAGTAGACTGGACCTGAGGGAATGAACTGGCCAGAAGGAATAGGGTCTTCGGTCAGAAGTGGGCATTTTGGCCTTTGCTTTCACATGATGATAAGGTCCAGGATATGGCTGTGAGAATGGGTAAGAGTGGTGATTCTCCAGAGGTTAAGGAGCTTTGCACCCATTGTTGACCAGGTCATCTTTTGGACACGGAGGCTGGCAGGATGATGATGGGAGCAGGACAGGAGAGAAAGACCAAGAGAAAGAGACTGAACTTCTCAGTTCAGTTAGGAACAGTGACCAGGTGCTTGGTGACAAAAGTGCAAGTAAAGTCAAAGGTGACAGTACTGGGAAGCAGGAGTTTCAGAGGAGGGAGTGTTTTCACCTGCAGGTACCAAGGGCGAGGGCTTGAAGAGCTATAGTGAAGAGGAGTGATGCAGAGCCTAATGCCGGATCATGTGGAATGAAGGGGTTCAGAAGAAAGGAGAGTTTCTGAACTTAAGAGGATCCTTGTCCCCAGGATTTCTCCAAGGCTAATCCATAATCATGCTGGCATTCAGCACAAGAAGAAGGCATGTGACTTATGAGAACAGGTGACTTCTGTGCAGTTCACACAGCAGTAGGCAAGAAAAAAGCATTCCAGAGAAGAATCACATTTGGGGTAGGATCCTGGACATCACCACTTTTTTCAGTCCCCAATCCAATCTTTGTCTATTTCACTTTGCAAATCAACTCACATCTTACTTTACCAAAATAGATGCTATTTTCCACATATAGAATGTATGCATATCTGCATTAATTCTCATTTCTTCCTAAACCTGCCAGGGTGATGTGTTCTTCCATTGATTCAGTCAAACATCTCTGTTTTTTTGTTTTGTTTGTTTGTTTGTGACAGAGTCTTGCTGTGTCGCACAGTCTGAAGTACGGTGGTGCAATCTCAGCTCACTGCAACCTCTGTCTCCCGGGTTCAAGTGATTCTCCTGCCTCAGCATTCCAAGTAGCTGGGATTACAGGTGCCCACCACCACGCCTGGCTGATTTTTATATTTTTAGTAGAGACGGGGTTTCACTGTGTTGGCCAGGCTGGCCTTGAACTCCTGACCTCAAGCGATCCTCCTGCCTTGTCCTTCCAAAGTGGTGGGATTACAAGTGTGAGCCACTGTGCCCGGCCCATCTCTGTTTTTTAACTTAGAATCTCTTCTCATCTTGTGCCTTAGCTGCTGTGCTCTACTGCAGCGCTTAGCACCAACCATTCTCCCAAAGGGCTTCTCCTTATTCTAATGAAATGTACTGTATGTACAGTACAGTAATATAATGTATGTACAGGGTGCACATCCACTGTGTGTGTGCATATGTGTACATGTATATACATATGTGCATATACATGTACGTATTTGCACACATGTATTGGTATTGTATATGTATGTATATATACACATATATGTATGATCTCATTGAGTTTCTTAACATCATATAAGTCAACTAAGTATTGTATTCACTTTAGAGGTATGGAAAATGAGGCTTAACTAGGTGTCTTGTATGAGAGTGGAGTGGGTGATGGGGCCAGGGTTTGAACCTAGGCCTTCTGGTTCATCCAGGGCAAGTCACTAAATAACATTAAATGCATGTATGTTGCTTCAGTGGGTTATATTTTACGTGAAACAGGACCTTGATTGTTTTGGCCATGTATTGCAATATATGTTAAAGTAGTCCTAAAATGAAAAGAACAAACCAACACCAAACCAAATCCATTGGCCCATGTCTTTTTCTCTTTCTGGTATCTCTGGATATCTGCACTTGACTCGGAGGAAGCGAGAGAAATCAGTTTTCCCTCTGATCAGCAATAATTTATTGACCTGAAGATGCAGTGAACTGGTGTGAACACTTAATCCATACTATGCATCATTACACATTAATCGGGCCACTTTGCCACTTTCTGACATGCAAAAGTGGCTCGATTTGAATGAATTACAGTGATTTTAAAAGCAAAGGTTCTGCAGGGTGGCCTCTTTTGAAGTATCCTACACATAAATGGCTTTGGTTTTAAGGGAAATAAAATGCACTCTGAGAACCTGGAGTAGTATGGTCGTTCAGTTCTGAATATATTGTGAAATAGTTTACAAGCTGATGGAGCAGGGATACCTGGAGCTGTGTTCACTTACATTCCAATTCAATCCCTTTCCTGAATCTGCTGGAGATTTTATTACCACTTAGAAACCCTGACATTCTGTAAATTGCATGGTGAACCGTTAATGATTTCTCAAACAAGAGTGAGGTAATCTTCACAGTAATTTTAAATATTTCAGAGGTCAAGGGGGGCATTTATGGTTTCCTTTATCATGGAGCAAAATGACTTTTTCAGTCAATCATTTAAGCCACGAGTTATGTACACTACGCATATTATCACATAGGCATCTGCTCTTTGTGCTCCTTTTCGTAGGTGCTTTGGGTATTTGTCAGGAAGACAGGAAAGTCAGACCAGATGGCGTGGGTTATTATTGGAAACAGATCTACTGATTCATGCATGCCTTTCTTCTTTTTTCCTTCCTCCACTCTGTCTTCGGTTCTATCAGCGAAAACAGTAATTGGCTATCTGGAAAAAAAATGGGGGAAATTGATTCTCTTGGAATGGTTGATGGAGTAAATGAAAAGGTGCTTATCCTCTTTGAGATGTCCAGATGTGTGCTTTGTTCTGGGTTCATATTGAATGTATTAGCTTTTGTGCATATTGTGATGGGGTGCTGATACCGAGAAGGGAAATTTGAAGGCACTTTGGTGACTTAGAATTTCTGCGTAAGTGTCTCCAAGGGGGAAGCTTGGAGAGGTTAGGTGTCTTCTTTTTCCCTTTTTTTGGGGGAAACCTCTTTATGAATAGGAAGTGTTCATTAGGTCATTTTGTAAAATTCTGGAAAGCAAAAGTAAGGTACATGTTTGTACCTTACTCATGCAGTGCCTCCATGTGATAAGGTATTTTTGGATAATAATGATATTGATAAAACAATCGTTTGTGTCACCTTTTGAGCACTAATATGATTGTGAGAGGGGCTTGGATTTTTCAGATTATTGTCAAGACAAGAAAGTGGTGTTGCTCCATGAGGCAGAATTCCATTGTCCACCTACACCAGATAGTGGCTGAATTTGTAAGTTTAGGAGTTACTCTCAGAATCCCATCTCCACACACTTCCAACATCTTTAGATAGTCATAATAGTCATAAGGGGAGGGTCAGAGCAATAGTCATAAGGGGAGGGTCAGAGCAAGGCTAGCAAAGTTGGGGACCTGAGTTTGCCTGCAGGTACAAAAGCTACTACCTTGGGGTACTTCTTGCCAAGGTTTTTTGGCCAGAGCCAGGAAGGAGGAGTGTGGTGGGATGGCTTAACACCATCTAAACATTCCCTAAATACTTTCTCTGCTAGGAAACATTCAAGAAATCAAACCCCCATTTCCCTGGGGTCTGAATATAATTTGAATAAGAGGGGAGAGGGAATTGAGATAGGGTAGTTGGGGGAGGACAATATTGTAGAAAAATACCTCTGCAATTGTTTTATCTCTGTCTAGCTTGACAGAAAGCTGACCTGTGAGGACTTCTTTAGGGTCGTCTCCGATTTGGATCCCATCTCCCCTCCCCTGCCCCAGGTTCTTTTTGAACTTTGAACCATGTATGTGTATACGAGCTACGGTGTCATCTTGAGTCAGTGGTGGCAAACCAAGCTTACCTGCCTTCAATCAGAGGACACTTCCTATTTGAACAACTCTGCAGGATCTCACATTATTTTCCTTCCTGGGTGGTACCATTTGCCATAGTGGGGGCAGGCACACAATGGATCTCGGCCACTCTCAGTAGAATCAGCCAACTCCCCATATTAGAATGAGGTTTTATCTCCCTGGAGAATCTGCCTATGTTGGGGCAGCCATATGTGTGTTTTTGAATCGAGGAGGCCTGAGCCACTCATTCATATTTGTTTAATCCAAATGCAGGCCTGAGTAGGCGGTGGCTGCGGGGGAGATATTTGCATTTCTGACCTGCTGCATGCCTTTGCTGAATGAAATTCATATAATTACTACACACCATGACTTCCTCTAGAGTTGTATCTGTTCTGGTTGGCTTTTTTCTTCCTCCACTTCATCATCATCCAATTAATTAACAGTTGCCATGGTGACTGTTGCCATGGTAGCATACAATTCTCCCAAAGGGATTCTCATTCATATTCTAATCAAATACATGCACATGGCTGGGTGGCTGGAAAAAGTGGTCAGGAGAATTCAAGAAGAATGGAGGAAGAAATAAAAGGGGGTTGCTTTGTTCTTTTGCCCTGCCCTATCTAGCTTTGTCTTTAGCCTACTTTATCTTAGGAAGAGGATGATTGTTTTTCTTTATTGTTTTTCTTATAGAAATGCCTGTGTTCTCAGGGTGCATCCTAGTTTTAGTAAAGTAGTCTTTTTCTGCCTTGGAGCCATGCTCTTCTCTCATTTTTTTCTTCCTTCATAAGGTGAGGGGCACATTGATTTTCCTTTGCTGTTTAGTCTGGCAGACCTGCCAGTGAGATTTCTAATGGATTCTCTGTAAAGGAACCAAAGCTTTGTCGTTTACAACCATTGGCAGCTTCCACCTCTCAAACGAAGATCATATCTGTCACCTGTCCACATGTGACTTCCCAGGAAGCAATGGTTCTAATAAGATTCTGAACTACCCTTGCAAATCTGTTCATGGATTGTGTTATAGAGCCGAACCAGGTGTCGGCTCGCTGGGTGCAGCAAGGGCAAACCCTGACATCAGGATTGCAGCAAGAAAATGTGAGGCATTTAGTTGCCAGGTGCCAAGTGAGGAAGACCAGGCAGTTAATGCCTATGACTTCCCTGATGGCTTGCAGATAAGTGATTTTAAAGGCAGGGCTAAATTTCAGAAAGGAGAAGTTACAGGCAAAGTCATAAATCAATACATGGAGGTTATATATTGGTTTCGGCCTAAAAGGGTGGGATATCTTGAGCAGGAGAGCTTACAGGTCATAGGTAGATTTCAAATATTCTGATTTCATTAAGGAAGAGAAGATTTGTTTAAAAATTTGGGGTCAGCAGTAAAGAATGTTAGCTCTGGCTCCTGGTGTGACTTTCTCTAGGCCCCTCAGGAAGAAATTTCGAACAAAGAACTGTAGTCAAAGTTTACTTTTTAGTTCCCCGTCTTATCTGAGGTCTACTTGCCAGCAGATCTCTTTGGTGGGGGTCTGGGTTTCTGAAAAACAATTCAGGGACATATATTAAGAGGTTATCTTTAGTTTCTATAGGGAATCAAACCTCCCATGATTCTAGCTTCCTTGGGTATTGTTTTAAGCTACTATTGCCTTCTTGCTTATCAAGTTGCTTATTTATTTCTCAAGGCCAGCTAGGTGCCTGGAATTTCCCTTGAAGGAACTCAAGATTTTCTTTTATTTTCATGCTTGGAGGCCCAGCAGGCCCCTAAGAGGGGGTACTGGTTTTGTCTCAATTACTTATGCATGTGAGACAGCCAAGTGGAAAGCGGTCCCCAGGGAAACTCCAGACGGCCTGCACACTGCGGTAGAGTCACAGAAGTTTGCGCCATTTGCAGTGGGGAGGCGCCTGGCCCCTCCTTTTCCTGGGTGGAACCTGGAATTTAATCTGTGAGGCGGGAAGCACACTAGCAGGACTCTGGCTTTGTGGAGAGTTCCTGTTTTCCCTTTTGTTTTTTCTCCTTTTTGTCCAGTAAGTACCATTTTTATCACCCTTCAAAGTATCTGCAAGCCTAACATTTCATGGCCGTGTGACAAGGACCCCATCTTTAACTGAACTAAGGGAAAAGTCCTACAAAACTTGTTTAATGTCTGACCATACTCATTCGCTTTCTCAGTTACTCCAGAAAGAATGAAAAACATCCAGGACTCTTCTTCCATCCACATATCCCTGGCATGTTGACCTGACTAAGGTGACCTTAGCCCAGGACCACTGTTAGATTGGAATGCCTTCTTTTTAGCCCGCCTCCCTCCTCAGAATCTCTGCCGCAGTTCCGTCTGGTCTGCTTCTCTTCCTGCCTCCAGGCCCTACCCCTGTGCAGGCATCTTCCACACAGAAGATGACGATTCAACATGAGATTTGGGTGGGGACAAACATCCAAACTATATCAGCTTCATTCCAAAAGAAATGCAATTGTCTTAAATGCCCTCCTTAGATATCTCATCAAATAACCAGGAAAGATCAACCACCAAAAAAGAGAAGAGACTGTGAGTTGTCCTGTCCACAGACAGATTTTTTTGTCTATTCTTTTGAGGGTGACTCCAAGAGATTGTTTGGAGGATTTTATTTGCATTATAAGACAACTTTTGTTCCTGTGTAGCTCTGCCCTTCCTCTGCTGGCTGCCTCTTGTCTCTTGGATCTATGCACCTCTCCCCTGTGAAGAGAGGTGTAAGCATCAACCATCTGGCCCCTCTCTGAGTTCATATTTTCCATGACTCTCTATTTTTTCTCCTATTAACCTGCCTTTTGTCATTTGATTTTCAGTGAATCTTCAGAGGGCAAAAGGAAAGTTTTCTCCCTCATCCCCTGCATAGATAATCCATGGGCTCCATTTTGGGAAACACTGGCCCAAAGAGAAGCCCAAATTCTTAGCATGGTATGCAAAGTTCATTACAATCTGATTCCAATCTGTTTTTGTCTTTTTAACTTCTAGTAATGATTCCTCCTCAGATTTTTCACCTCAGTGCCTGCCTTGTGTTCTAATTGTGCCAAATTTTTCATTATTCTTCTCACCATACTGCACACAACTCAAGCTCCAAGCCTTTGCTCAAACTCTTCTTTTGTCTAAATGACCCCACTCTCTCTGATCCTGGTCAGACTTCTCCTCAACTCAATGCTACCTCTTTCCTGAAGTCTCCCAACCTTTCTCAGGTAAGACCATTCCTTCCCTGTGTCCCATAGCACTTTTAAGGCTGATGCTTGTCCTTACCACATTTTATTTTAATTCTCTCTTTTAGGATCTGTATTCCTTCCCCTTTGAAGATTCAGGGCTGGGGAAAGAAAAGCAGCAATTATTTAGCACCTAGTAAGTATTGTTTATGGTGCCAATGAACTATTCTCCTCATCATAAACTTCTTTTTTATTAACAACAACAACAACAATGACAACAAAATAACTGAAATGCGTCCTTCATTCCAGGTAGTGTGCCAAGAAATTTACATGCATATTTGCATATTATCAATATTCATAGCAATCTTATAAAACTGCCATTATGATATACCCTTCCTTACAGAAAATGAAGGAGCTTAATGTACTCAAAGTTGATACTTAGTAAATGGTGCAATTGGAATTTATCCAAAATTGTCTGACACTGGAGCCTGCTTGGGTGATCCTGTCATTGTTACTGAATTTTAAGGTGGAGAAACTTGCTTGAGGGTAGCCAGCAGCAGACAGCCAGGGCTGCTGGATTCCCAGGCCTGGGGAAAGATACTCTTCAAACTTGGAACCTGCAGCTCCTCCTGTAATTCCTGACATACGGTTCATTGAATTGAACTAGACCTGTTGAGTATTAACACGACTCTCATTTTGATTCAGAGAACTGACTTATCCAAGGTAATGTAGTTAGAAAGAGTCTTGGTTGAGGGTCCAACACAGATGTTTTTACAATCAAGTGAATTTCTCACCTTGTCAATGATGCCTCCTCAATGCTATGGACAATTGGATATGTATTTGGGATTCTGGCCACCGTTTACAGCATTGTTTCAAGGGAAAAAATGTATCCTGAGGTCGTTTTCAAGACTGTTAGAGTCAACCCTTAGAACTTGGGCTAAGTCAGAGACTGAAATAGGCATGCCATAGCTCTGTTCTTACCAGCAGTAGCATTTGTATCCAGACCCATGTAGGTATCTGCAATATATTTATAGTCTTAGAATGGAGTTTCAGTCACACGTTTGGTACTTTGTCCAAAGAACAATATTTGGAAATGGATTCTATAGCACCAGGCAGCTGATGAAGGAAAGAGATATTTTCTCACCTAATTTTCACAAATGGTTTCTGGAACCTCACCTTCAAACTCCTTGACAAACACAGTTCTGCCCGTGCTCTCAGAGGACCTGAAAAAAAAAAAATCATGCAATTAACCCCATATGTTCAACTTTGGAGAGCACCTGGGTAACAGCTCCTAGCCAAAGCTTAGTATGCCAGGAGCTCTCTGATAAGGGGTCTGACCATTTTCTTTTCCTAGGAATTGAATAAGTCGGTGATCCATCTGTCTATCAAGTGTCTGAAGTCAGCAGAACCCCTGATAGTGCCCAAGCCTTCTTTTTCCCTCTGTCCCATTGCAAAGCAACTAACCCCATCCTAGGATAACTGTGAGCTGTGGCTGCAGCTTTGCTGTGTCTGGTCTTCCAGGGGATGAATGGCTGGTGGCTCTGTCCCAGGGTGAAACTTGTGCTGGGGTGGGGGTGGGGGGGTCACAGGGTGCTGAGGAGAGAGATGTCCCCTGTGTGTATAGCGGAGTACCATTGATTTCCACCTCATCCATCACTCCAGTGTGCCTGCCACTGGCTGCAACGTGAAAGTGTGCCCTGCTCAGGTGCAAGGGGACAGTGTTGTGAAAAATTCATCTCTCAGATGATTCACTGGACCCCTGCTTGCTAATCCACTCGTGCGCTCCTCTCCCCACACGTTTATCGGCAAGAATATCAAGGTATCAAGTTTTAAAGAGGTGGAAGTCAGAGAACAAAATTATTAACCTCCACGTCAATTCTAATTAATGCAGCAAGCCACCTGGATATTTAGTGACTGGAAATGAAATCAATTTGAGTTTTCAGATTTAATTTACATACAGCTGGTATGATAAATCGGTAACACATTGCTAGGTAACTCATTTCTCTGTAGTTCAGGGGAAGGATTTCTGTCCTCATTGCTATCTGGGTATTTTGCAAATCCTTTCATTAATCCAGAGCTTTGGCCTTCCAAGGAAGGGCATGCTGGTTGTAACAGCTTTGAAAAATTTAACTTCGGCTGCAGCTTGGCCACGTAGAGAAAATGTCATTTCTATATATTTTTTTAATAGCTGTTTTAGTTTAATTTATGATTTCCCATCCCCACCTCCACCCCTAGCCCCACCCCTACCACCAGTGAAAAGAAAAAGCTAAATTTCTAGTTTGGCTTGGGTGAATGTCTGATCTGATCATTTAAACAGGGCCTTTGGGGGATGTTCAGTCTTTTTAGGAAAAATTGGTTTTGGTCTCAGATTACCTCTACCCTGTGACTGCTTCTTTTGCTAAAATGGCATGTGGAGTATGGAGACAACTGGTTTGGAAGGGAGTGAGGGCTGTGGCTCCTGGACTTCATGGTGGAGGGGAGGAGTGTCCTCTCATATGAGGACTGTGGCGTTAGGTCCATGTCTCTTCATATTGGTTCCTGCCTCAAGACCATGGCTGGTGTCACTTAGGCCTGGTCAGGGGCTTCTCCTCTGGCTGACCTCCAGACCCTATGGCCACTGCCCATCCCAGCAGGCCCCTGGCTCTCACCATCAGTGCCCAGCAGTCAGAAGGTGGCTTGGCAAAGTGAAACCTCAGAGCCTCCCTCTGTCCCTCCTGCTGGCTTGCCAACTCGATGTGGCCTGGCTCTAGGCTGGTGTAAAGCATTCAGAAAGAGTTCTTTTCTCAGAAGTCCATGCAGGGGGCAGAGGCTGTGCCACCTTCTACTCTCTTAGGTTCACTTATTCAATGCCAAACACAGCGAGGGGACATGGGGACATGCCTCGAAGAGCCTCTTCGGCTCTTCCACTATCCCTCAGAATGGAAAGACAGGTCTTTCTGTTACCCTCCTGTGTAATAGTGTCCTTCTTCTACAGGAAGAAGGCAAACATTCCGGCCTTTCTGCCCTGGTGAAGGGTGCATATATTCTAAGTGGCAGTGGTATTTTTATGCATTAGTGTTATCTAGTCTTGGTCCTTAATGATTTAAAGCAGGGTGGGCGTATCTTCAGGGAGTGAAAGTCAAATTGGGAAAAACTGTGTTCAGGACAATGCCCTGGCTTCAAGGTGAATGCTTTGCTGTTTAATCCAGTTTCTGAATGCAGTAAATTGAAAACTACTCTAGCTGTTCTTTCCGCATTCTTTGAGTAAAAATCCTCCTTTTCCAACAGATGGGAGTTTCTGGATGCCTTTGGCAATCTGGGGTGATGGGGACATATTCAGAAATCCAGAAGAAAAACACATGAACAATTTTCATTACAATTTTACTTTCATTAAATCAATAATATGTGAGGCTTTGCCACATGGTCTCTGTCCAGACATACCTAACAGTAGTTCATAGGATGTGATCACTTAATCAACAAGTTTTTTGCTGTTTTTTTTTTTTTCTTTTTTTTTAAAGATGGAGTTTCACTGTTGTTGCCCAGGTTGGAGTGCAATGGCGCAATCTCTGCTCACTGCAACCTCCTCCTCCTGGTTCAAGTGATTCTCCTGCCTCAAGTTGCTGGGATTACAGGCATGCGCCAAGTAGCTGGGATTGCAGGCATGCATCACCATAATGGTCGGCTAATTTTTGTATTTTTAGTAGAGACAGGGTTTCACCATGTTGGCCAAGCTGGATGGTCTCGAACTCCTCACCTCGGGTGACCCATCCACTTCGGCCTCCCAAAGTGCTGTGATTACAGGTGCGAGCCACTGGGCCTGGTCTAGTCAACAGCTGTTAAGAAGTGACCGAAGCAACTTGCACGTGTGCATATGCATTTGTGTGTGTGTGTGAGAGAGAGGGAGGGGGGAGAGACAGAAAGAGAAAGAGAGAGGGAATGGAGTGTGTTAGATTATGGGCTGAGCAGTGTGGAGAAGGATATCAAAGGTGTGAAAAATTTGGGATTAAACCTGTAGATAGAATACAAAAATTAAAATGTTTAAAGTCCACAGATAAGTGAGTGCAACTAATATAGCCCCAACTTACTACAAGATTTCTGAGGGACCACAGAACAAAGAAGTGATTACAATTAGACATTTTTAACCAGAAAAGACTTCCTAAAAGAGGTGATTTTGGGATTAGACTTGCAGGCAAGGTTATTTATACCTATACAAATCAAAAGGAACAGGAGCAGATGGATTAGCTGACAGGAGCTGAGGCTGGCTGTGAAGGAAATAGGGTTGGCGAGATAGGAGGAGACCACTGTGAGTAATGGGCATGGTTTTGTGAAAACAGTTTTTGCTTAGAAATCAGGAGATGCTGTAAGCTGTTAATGGTGAGCTATGTGACCTGGTAAGCCCCCTGGCCTCTCAGGCCCCAGGTTCCTCTTTGGTTAGAAGAGGGACGAGGAAGTCTCTCAGGCCCTTTCCAGTTGCAGTCAGCTGTGATTCAATGGCAAGAGGAATCCTGGTCTAGGTTTTGAGAGTGGAGGGTTGTGGTGAAAATGACATGGACATGGGATTCTTCCAGCCATGGTATAAATTGGAGCCCAGGAGAGCAGGGGCACAGGCATGAAGTGATGTAGGGATAATGTCCTGGGGGTGAATAGTGGCCCCAAAATGATATGTATAAGTACTAATCCTCGGAACCTTTGAATGGTACCTTAAATGGCAAAAAGGGACTTTGCAGATGTGATTAAGTTAAGGGTTCTGAGATGAAGAGATTATCCCGGATTATCTGGGTTGGCCCTAAATGACGTCACAAGCATCCCTCTAAAAGAGAGACAAAAGGAGTTTTGAGACAGACAAAGGGGAGACAGTGTGGCCACAGAGATTGGAGTGAGGTGGCTACAAGCTAAGGGATGCTTGGAGCCCCAGAAGCTGGAAGTAGCAAGGAAGGATCCCCTACTAGCGCCTCCTGAGAGAGTGTGACCCTGCCGATACCTTGATTTTGAACTTTCCATCCCCAGAATTGTGAGGAAATAAATTTCTGTTATCTGAAGTGCCAGGTTTGTGGTAATTTATATATATAATTTATTATAACAGTCACAAGAAATTAATACAATTGTAACTGAAACAGGGAAAGAAAGTGAAGATTCATGAGACACTGGTCTTTTTCTCAGTTACCTTCTCAGGGAGTGACTGTGGAAGAGAAGGAAAGCAATTAAAAATGGCTCTAACCTGAGCCATGAGACTGTGGTGTTCCTAAGAATGCATATTTTTGACAGGGATTACTTTGTAGACATAGTCTCCTTTCATCACCTATGTGGCACATGTTTTTGTTTCCGATTTTAAAAGTAAATAATGTATCTCAGAGTCACACACACATAGGGAGGAAAACAGTCATAGAATTAAAAAGCTTAGGATAAAAAACCTCAGTTCCCTCCCCTCCCCTTCCAGCCTCCAGTTTCACTTCAGAAACACTTGCCTTCCTCTCTGAGGCTTGTTTTTCTTGGCATTTACCTTCATCTATGATGATTTCTTGATTTATCAATCTTAGACCATGTCTATTAATTTCCTCTTCTGACCATTATGGATTTCCTTCTCTTCTGACCTCTCCTCTGTTGGCTTCCCCTCCCTCCAGCCTTCAGTATAGTTTAGGTGATGGAATGTTACCTTGGATGTTTGGATCAAGTCACCACGATGTAGTAGCCTCTCAGAGGAAGTGACTGAACACTGGATAGTAGATTCTGAAGCCCATAAAAGGGACAGAAAGTTGAGAGTGTGAAGATGATATTGTTTGTCTCTGTGTCCCCACCCAAATCTCATGTTGAATTATGATCTTCAGTGTTGGAGGAAGGGCCTGGTGAGAGGTGATTTGATTATGGAGGTGGATTTCCCCCTTGCTGTTCTCATGATAGTGAGTTCTCATGAGATCTGGTTGGTTAAAGTATGTAGCACTTCCTCCTTCACTCTCTCCTGTCACCATGCGAATATGTGCCTGCTTCCCTTTCTCCTTCTGCCATAACTGTAAGTTTCCTAAGGCCTTCCAAGCCATGCTTCTGGGCAGCCTGCAGAACTGTGAGTTGATTAAACCTCTTTTCTTCATAAATTACCCAGTCTCAGGTAGTTCTTTATAGCTGTGTGAGAATGGACTAATACAGAGAACATCTTGTGAGCAGATTTTCTTCAGGGAAAGCTGTGCTGAGTCCCTGTCAGGGCTGTCTACCCCTCATCTCAAGCCTGTGAGGGTTTCTGCCAGGATTACAAGGAAGGCATCCCCTGCAATGAGGACCTATTGTGACTTCCCCAGGATATCGGAAGGGTGAGAAGTGGGCTTACTGTTTTGGTGGTAGAGCCAGGAGGCCTGCTTCTGTTTGGGAGGGGCCTGCACCATTGGAGTCTGCCAGGAACAAAGACAGGTGCTGGGCATCTCGCCGGTCACGGGAGCAGCTGTCTGAAGGGCCCAGTGGGGAGGTCTCAGAAGAACATACGAAAACACCATTGAGAAAGAAGAGGAACCTTCAGGATAGCATCCCATCAAGTGTGAACTTTCTGGAATTTCCTCCCCTGTCCTTTCTCCCATTTGCAAAGAGGAGGAGGTGAGCGAAAGGAGAGGCTGAACACACCTCCCACCCGAGTGTAAAGTGGCTGTCGTCAACTGGCCCTACCCGAGGAAAGAGAGAATATTTAGCACTAAATTAGTTTTGGAGACTTGATTGTTATTAATACATAGGAATGGGCACTCTAATGCTTAAATTGAGGCTCTGTCTCCTGACATAATGACTCTAGGACTAAAGCGGGAAAATCTTGGGACCTACCAGGGTTTTAATCTAGCCAAAAGGTGAAAATGTCCTCATTGAATACATTTTTCAAACTTAAAAAAAATCAAAACTTTTATTTCAAGATAATCATAGATTCCCATGCAATTGTAAGAAATCATACAGGGAGACTCTGTGTATGTTTTCCCCAAGAGTAATAGCTTGCAAAATGATGGCATGATATCACAACCAGGATGTTGACATCAGTATAGTCAAGATGCAGAACATTCCATTAACACAAGGGACCCTCCTGCTGACCTTTTTAACCATAGCCGCCTACCTCCCTCCTTAACCACTGGCAACCATTAATCTGCTCTCCATTTCTATAATGTTGTCTTCTTAATAATTCTATATAAATGGAAGTATATGTACAGTATATAATTTTGTAGGATTAACTTTTTTTTCCTCCTCAGCCTAATTCTGGAGATTCATCCAAGTTGTTGTGTGTATTAATAGTTTTTTGTTTGCTTGTTTGAGACAAGGTCTCCTTTTGTCACCCAGGGGAGTGCAGTGGCATGATCATGGCTGACTACAGCCTTGACCTTCTGGGCTCAAGCAATCCTCCAACCTCAGCCTCTGGGTAGTTGGACTTACAGGCACATACCACCATGCCTGCTAAATTTTGTTTTCTGTAGTAGTCAGGGCTTCTTATGTTGCCCAGGCTGATCTTGAACTCCTGGGCTCAAGCAATCCTCCTGCCTTGGTTTGCCAAAGTGCTGGGATTACAGGCTTGAGTCACAGTAGCTGGTCTGTTTTCTTTTTTTATTGTTCAGAAGTATTCCATGGTATGGATATGCCAGTTTGTTTAACCATTCACCCATTTAAGGACTGGGCTATTTCCTTTTTTTTTTTTTTTTTTTTTTTTTTTTGCTATTATGAGTAAAGCAGCTATGAATGTTTGTGTTCATGTTTTCGGGTGAGTTCATCTACATTTCTCTGGGAATAAATGCCCCGGGGGCATGTAATGGTTAAGAGGCATAATAGTTGTAAGTTTATTTTTTTAAGATGCCACCAAGCTTTTCCCAGAGTGGCTGTACCATTTTCCACTTGCATCAACAATATACCAGTGATCCAGTTTCTCTATGAAGATATTTTAAAGGCATCGTGGGAGATAAAAATAAAGTTGCAGATGACATCCCCTAGGTGGTACCACTCTGGCCTCTGTAAATAGCAAGTTTGATCTGCCTGACCCATTCAAAAGCGGCAGGTCTGCAGAGCTGGGAGCAGGCCTGGCCTGGGCTCTGGGCAGTGGTGCAGTACCGGGAACTGACCAGAGAGGCGCCCTAAGGCTTGACAACCGCTTGCTGAGAGGCCTTTTAGTTAGCCCTGTTCCTCCCAGGGCTCTTCCACATTCATTGGTCAGGGCTATGGCAGCGTCCTTGGATTGGAGCTACTTTTCTGATTATGGAAACAACAATCTTTTTCATCAGAGCACAGTAGTTACTATTAAAAGCTGCAGTCGCATGGCAGGCTGGAAGTGGCAATTCAGAGAAACTTTTGTCTTCCCACTTCCTAGAGTGGTGCCAGCTGGAGGGGTTTTGCTGGGACTGAAGAGGGAAGAGTGGGGCTAGGATCAAAGCCAGAAAGGGGGATGCTTCCTAAAGAAAGCCGCATGCAGGCCAGTTTAACTCCTCAGTTGCAGAGGGGGCTGTGGTGCCTTCTCTCAGAGCTCAGAAGCTACTAAAAGCTCAGCTCTGAGTCTGAAAGGCTTATATGATCCAGCTCTGGAGCTAAATGCCTCCAGAAATCCCAGCTCAATGACTTACTGCCTGTGTAGCCACAATCAAGTCACTTTAACCTCTTTAAGTCTCAGACGTTTCATCCATAATAGAAGGATATGAATAGCACCTCTTGGGTTTATTATGAGGACTATATGGGACAATATTTATATAAAGTCCATAGGACAATCATTTCAAGTTGACTACATATTGGAATTACCCAGAGATCTTTAAGGAACACCAGTGACTGGGTCCCATTGCCAGATTCTGGGATCATTACAATTGGCCTGGCGTGTGAGTTCTAAAAACTCCTTAAGTGGGCCAGGTGTGGTGGTTCATGCCTGTAATGCTAGCACTTTGGGAAGCCAAGGCGGGTGGATCACCTGAGGTTGGGAGTTTGAGACCAGCCTGACCAACATGGAGAAACCCCATCTCTACTAAAAATACAAAATTAGCTGGGCGTGGTGGCACATGCCTGCAATCCTAGCTACACAGGAGGCTGAGATAGGAGAATTGCTTGAACCCGGGAGGCAGAGGTTGTGGTGAGCCAAGATCATGCCATTGCACTTTAGCCTGGGCAACAAGAGCAAAACTCTGTCTTAAAAAAATTATAATAATTAAAAATACAAATAAATAAATGAAAGCTCCTTAAGTGATGTACTATGTTTAATTGTCCACCACTATGATCTCTCCCACCAAGTTCATGTCCTTTCTGGAACTTCAGAATGTGGTTTTATTTGGAAATAGATTTATTATGGGTGTAGTTAGTTAAGATGAGGTCATATTGGAATAGGGTGGGCCCTTAATCCAGTAGGACCAGTATCCCTATTAGGAAAGGAGAAGAGACACAAAATAGACAGGTACAGAGACAAAACAATGTAAAGAGACACAAGGAGAAGGTTGTGAAACAGAGGAGGCAGAGATTGGAGCGATGCATCTATAAGCCAAGGAATCCCAAAAATTACCAACAACTCCCAGGTGCTAGGAGAGAGGCAGGGAACGAACTTCCCTGCAGAGCCTTTCAGAAGGACACCTTGATTTTGGACTTCAGGCCTCCAGAGCTGTGAGAAAATACATTTCTGTTGTTTTTAGCCACCCAGTTCATGGTATTTTGTGACAGCAGCCCTAGAAAGCTAATGTGGATTGTTATAATATACAGCCAACGTTGTCAATCACAGCCATAGACAGTAAAATGTGGCAGAACATGGCTCAGAGAGCATCAGCTATTTCCATTATCTCAAAGCAGATAGCCTTAGCCATATTTAAGTGTCTACTGTGTCTCAGAAAAGCATCTTGGAGAGTAGTCGGTGCTGTTTGAAAGGAAAGAGTCCTAGGGAGCCCTGTTCTCTGAGGATGGGCCACTGTGTCAATCACGGGGAAGCAGTAGGTGTCACCACTGTCACGGAAACCCAGCCCATTTATAATAGTCTGAGAAAGCAGGGGCGCCATGTCAGTCTGGGTCTTAGAAGTTTGGGAAGCACTGCATTCCATATTTCCTCTGTATTATTCCATTCTCGTGCTGCCCTGAAGAAATATCCAAGACTGGGTAATTTATAAAGGAAAGAGGTTTAATTGACTCAGTTCCTCATGGCTAGGAAGGCCTCAGGAAACTTACAATCATGGCAGAAGACACCTCTTCACAAGGTGGCAGGGAAGACAGTGAGTGCCGAGCAAAGTGGGAAGCCCCTTATAAAAGCGTCAGATCTCATGAGAACTCACTCACTATCATGAGAACAGCATGGGGGAAACTGCCACCATGATTCAGTTATCTCTACCTGACACATGGGGATTATTACAGTTCAAGGTGAGATTTGGGTGGGGTCACAGAGCCAAACCATATCACCCTCCTTTGAAGAAAGACAGCATACATTAGCATGTTCAAGGTTCTCCTGGAGTAAAGAAACCCCTTCAATTTTACTTATACCAGAATTTCCCAAGCCAGTCTGACTATGTCAAGCTCGACTTTTTCCATAACTTGCATTATCCCAGCAGAATCAGTGCTCTGGAATCTGACTTAGGAAATCCCGATTGAGGTCACACCACCACAGGTGGGTACACACCTACCCAGAGGGAAAACTTAAAGGAAAAGGCTGGGCGTAGTGGGTCACACCTGTAATCCCAGCACTTTGGGAGGCTGAGGCGGGTGGATCACTTGAGGTCAAGAGTTCAAGACCAGTCTGGCCAACATGATGAAGCCCTGTCTCTACTAAAGAACACAAAAATTAGCTGGGTGTGGTGGCATGCACCTATAATCCCAGCTACTCAGGAAGCTGGGGCAGGAGAATCGCTTGAACCCAGGAGACAGAGGTTGCAGTGAGCTGAGATCATGCCACTGCACTCCAGCCTGGGCAACAGAGATAGACACCATCTCAAAACCTCAAAGGAAGGCGATTCCCTTGTTTTGTCATCAGGCAGAGCTCAGCATGGGCAGCACTGAGAGATTTGAAAACTCAAAGATGTTTCCAGTTCAAGTGCACAGGAGCAGGTTGCACATGGAAGTTGGCTATGTACACTGCATAGATTCTCTAGAATAAAAAAAATCTTCCCGGACAGGAGAGTGGTTCTGGGTCAAGTTTTAGAGCAGGGATGCCAGCACCCATTCAGCTTGTCACTCTTGAATGAATGGACAAGCTTGGTGGTGAAGGGTGGTTTTTAAAGAGCAGCATTGTTTGGTCTTCAGAAGTTTGAGAGAAGATGTAACAGCTGTTGGAGGGTGTAGGGGGTCATAACAGCTGTTCTTCCTCTTTGTGGATAGTGGAATGAGAGAAAATGAAGCAGAGAAGTCTTATGAGCTGTGAGAGGGTGTTTCCCAATAATTCACAAAACTTTAGAGTGATAGAGTCAGAACTCAAAGCCAAGTCTCAGATTCTGAATCCTGTTTTTTTCCCACCGCAGGATCCTGCGTAGAGGGTGAATCTGAGTTTATAGACTCAGTTATGCAAAGAATGAAACTGTCTTTCTCTATAACATGACAACTGTTTCAGACCTCCATTGTGACAGAGTGGCAGAAACGTATTTTTAGTCAATTACTTTTGGGATTGCTATTACCTTTGGGATGGTACCCAGTTCCAGGGGTTTACATGGGGACCATATGAGAGGGGGTGGGCAGTGCTGTGGTCCCTGATGTCTTGCCTCTGCAGGTGTCCTCCAGAGTATCCATCTTCTTGTCTGGTTCTTGGCCATCTATTCATGAAGATTGTCTCTGTCTCTGTCACCACAGCTACTTTAGTTCTGGTGGCTCTACTTGTGAGCCAGGTTAAGGCATGGAGGTCTCCGACAGGCTGTCTGTGCTCCTGTTGGTCTAGGTCACCTACATAGTCATTTTCTCTCTGGCATCTGGCTGCCTCCCTGAGACTCAGCATGAGACAGGGTACAGGGCTTTGCTTTCTTTTTCCTCTGAGGCATCAGCTTTTGGAAAAACAAATGAGGAAGATCACTTTACTTCCTCGTGTTCCTTTCAATCATATCATCTCCTCTTCAAATGAAATAGAAGAGCCAGGGGAGGATGATGATGAGAAAAAAACACAAGACCCTCAGAACTTCTGAACTACTGAAAAGAAAAAAAACCCATCACCTAATGTAATACTTCAGTAGTAGTATTATTCCAGAACCTTCTCCCATTGCAGTGGGCCCCAGAGGAAGGGTGTAGTCTTTTCTTCCCCTGACTCATGTAGATGGATAAGTTCTGGGACTCTGGGGAGTCCAAAATATATATGTTTTGGGGCTGGCCTGTTGCCTAATATCTTGACCTCCAGCTCTTAGTGTGAGAGAACCAGCCCATGCTAGGAAGATCAATGTTCCGGGTTTGCCTGAGACTAAGAGGTTTCACAGGACGTGTGACTTTCATTGCTAAAACTGGTACAGTCCAAGTCAAACTGGATGGATTGGTCACTTGGTGAAGATCCTTTGATTGTTTTCCTCTGGGGCTAACTTTCTGAGCCTCTGTGTAGACTCAACCCTAAACTTCTCCAGTCCTGTATGTATCTTCTCTTTGCTGAGTTAAAGGAGTAGGGACTCATGCATGAATCAAGAGCCTGCTAACAGTCAGGCATTTTATTTTCCAGATGAATCTCCAAGGATTATTCACCTTGGAGAGTGAGTATCATGGTTCTGGAGCCTGTCTGCTGAGAGCCTTGGAGGTCCCCACTTTATCATGGCTCAATCTGACCAGCTTGCTATCAGCAACTCATTTGATTTTTCTCAGGTAATTATTAATTTCTGCATCTTATACTCATGCTAGTGGATACCTTTTCAATTAACCACTGACGATGGGAAAGAGACAGATTTCCCTATCAGTGAATTAACTGTTAGTACTGACAGGTAGCGGGGAGCTTGTGAAGAGTACAGTGTGAGTGTGTGTGTGTGCTCACAAGCAAGCGCACAATTGGATAGGTGGGCAGTAAGTGTAGGAAAGAGAGGAAGGAAGGTGGGAGTGCAGCAGAGAAGACCATCTGTTCTTTGCAGCCAATTTTAACTCTTTCCCCCCTTCTCCTAGTCTTTCTCTACTTCCCTGGTTACCATTATCTGAAGACAAACTTTCAGTGCTAGATATTTTTGATTTACTGAGCTATCAGAAATGAAAGGTGACTTCTGTTCCCAGTTCTTCACTCTTCAAGATACCCAACCAACAGCTGGAACACTAGAAGTACCACCATTGAAGGAAATCTGGATTCTGTTACATCTTTACGTTAACATCCCATGCTCCATTCCCATTGATTTGCTCCCTAGCTTCAAGAAAATCAGTTAACCTCTCTGGTCATCTCTTGCTTTGTAATAAAATGAAAGTGAAGGCTCAGAGTCCTGGATATAGTGACATATTTTCAAAATGTATATTGGTGGTGCTGACTGTGGAATCTTTTTATTATACCATTTCTCTGCTCACAGGCCTAAAACATGGGCTAAGAAAGCCCCACAGCCTATAGAATAAAATCTAAACTCCTAAATATGCCAGTCCTTGACCTCCACAATCTGGATTCCAAAAGCCTGAGCTGTTAATCATCTGTTGCTTCATTTGGCCCTCTAGCATATATTAAAGTGTACTTTAGTTACTTTTAATAAGTATCTGTCTTATTTTTAAATTTATTTAAAAGTTCCTTGACAAGCAGACTGCTTTTTGCCCTTTAAAAAAAATCCCCATCTCACAACTGTTTTGCACCTAGTAAGTGTCCAATAAATGTCATTCAATTCAATTAATAAATTGAATTGAAACTTTTTTGGGTGGGATATACAAATCCTTTTTAAAACACAAGCAGGTTATGAATCTTTAAATTTATCCTGTACTTATTCCCAACCATAAAAGGAACATTCAATATTTAATCAGTAAGTATGATTTTGGCTGCGAGTTTTTCATAGATGCCCTTAATCAGAATGAGAAAGCTCCTCCTACTCTCAGTTTGCTGACTGTTTTTATTAGGAGTGAATATTGGATTTTGTCAAGTGCTTTTTCTGGACTGATTGAGATAATCATATAATTTCCTCCTTTATTCTGTTAATGTGGTGAATTAACTACATTGATTTTCGATTGTTGAACCAGTCTTGCATTTCTGGGATTGTATTTTATCATTTTTCTATTATCCTTAGATATATACATTTCTATGGATAATGAATGCGATTAGCCTGTAAATTTTCTTTTCTGTAATGTCCTTTTCAGGTTTTGGGATTAGGCTTATCCTAGTTTCATACAATGAATTGGAAAGGACAGCTTAAGATGTATATGAAAGTTGCAAGGATGTAACAGAGAATACCCATATACTCTTGTACCCAGTTTCCTCTACTGTAAAGAACTTACTTTCCTATGGTACCTTTGTCACAACTAATGAATCAATAGATATGCATTATTATTATTTATTTATTTGTTTTTGAGACGGAGTTTCACTCTTGTTGCCTAGGCTGGAGTGCAGTGGCACGATCTCAGGTCACAGCCCCCTCCACCTCCCAGGTTCAAGAAATTCTCCTGCCTCAGCCTCCCAAGTAGCTGGGATTATAGGCATATGCCACCACGCCCAGCTAATTTTGTACTTTTAGTAGAGACGAGTGTTCTTCATGTTGGTCAGGCTGGTCCTGACCTCAGGTGATTCACCTGCCTTGGCCTCCCAAAGTGCTGGGATTACAGGCATGAGCCACTGCACCCGGCCATGTTTGTTATTATTTTTAACTAATGTCCATACTTTATTCACATTTGCTAGTATATAAGAAAGCAATAGACTTTTGCATATTAACTTTGTATCTTGCCACTTTGCTGTAATCACTTATTAGTTCCATGGGTTTTTTTTGGTGTGGAGATTTTCTACATAGGTGATCATGTCATCTGTGAACAAAGATGGTTTTATTTCTTGCTTCTCAATACACCTTTTATTTATTTTCCTAGTCTTCTTGAATTAGCTAGGATTTTCTTTCCTCTTCTTTTTTTTTTTTTGCAGGGGGGATAGGCTCTTGATCTGTCATCCAGGCTGGAGTGCGGTGGCATGATTATGGCTCACTGTAACCTCAGTGTCCTGGGTTCAGGCAGTCCTCTTGCCTCAGCCTCCTAAGTAGCTAAGACTGCAGGCATGCACCACCATGCCTGGCTAATTTTAAAAATTTTTTGTGGAGATGGGGTCTTGCTGTGTTGCCCAGGCTGGTCTTGAAGTCCTGGCCTCAAGCAATCCTCCTGCTTCAGCCTCCCAAAGTGCTGGGATTACAGGTGTGAGCCACTGCACCCAGTCTTTATTTTGCTATTGACTAGGTGAGAATGGATATTCTTGCCTTGTTCTTGATCTTAGAAAAGCATTTCTCACCATTAAGTATGATGTTATTTGTAATTTTCTTATGGATGTTCTTTATCAAGTTGAGGGAGTTTTTATCTATTTCTAGTTTGTTGAGAGTTTTTATGATGAATGGTAGTTGGATATTGTCGAGTGCCTTTTCTGCATCTATTTATATGATTATGTGATTATTGTTCTTCAGACTAATGATGTGACAGATCACATCAATTGACTTTTGAATGAGGAGCCAGCCTTGCATACCTGAAATAAATCCCACTTGGTTATCGCATATAATTATTTTTATACATTGTTGGATTCAATATGCTCAAATTTTGTTGAGGATTTTCGCATTTATGCTCATAAGAGATATTGGTTTATAGTTTTTCTTTCTTGTAATGTCTTCAGTTTTGGTATTGGGGTAGTACTAACCTCATAGAATGAATTAGCAACTATTTCCTCTGCTTCTATGTTCTGGAGGTGATTGTAGAGAATTGGTATAATTTCTTCCTTAAATGTTTGATAAAATTCACAAGAGAACTCATCTGGGTCTGGTAATTTCTGTTTTGAAAGATTATTAGTTATTAATTCTACTTTTTAATATATATGTGCCTATTCAGATTATCTACTTACCATTGTGTGAGTTTTGGTAGATTTGGCTTTCAAGGTTCAACCTCAGGTTACTAAATATGTCAGCATAGAGTTGTTAAAAATATTTATTGTCTTTCTTAATGTCCAGGAGATCTGTAGTCATGGCTCCTCTTTCATATTTGAAATTCGTTATTTGTGCCTGCTCTTTTTTTCTTAGTAAACCTGGCTAGAAGTTTATCTATATAATTGATATATTCAAGGAAACTGCTTTGGTTTTGTTGATTTTCTCTAGTGACTTCTTGTTTTCAATTTCATTGATTTCTGCTCTAATTTTTATTGCTTTCTTGCTTGCTTTGAATTTAATAGGGTCTTCTAGTTTCTTTTTTCCATTTATATTCTTTATTATTTTATGAAGCACATTTACTTGCTTTTCCAGTTTTGTAAGGTGGAAACTTAGGTGATTGATTTTAGATATTTTAAATATTTCTTTTTTAATATGTGCATTTGATACTATAAATTTCTGTAAGCCATACTTTCACTTCATTTGCCCTAATTTTGATAAGTTGTATTTTCATTTTTATTTACTTCAAACTATTTTCAATTTTATTTTGAGACTCTCCTTTGGCGTATGTGTTATTTGGAAGTATATTGTTCCATTACCAAGTGCTTTGGGGTTTTCCAAAGTTTGTGGTCTGAGGACATACTTTGCATAATTTTTATTCTTTTAAATTTGTGAGGGTGTGTTTTATGGCTCAGAATGTGGTTTTCCTTGATGACTGTTCTTTGTGAGCTTGAGAAGAATGTGAGAATGTGTATTCTGTAGACAGATGAAGTTTTCTGTAGGTGTCAATTATGTTTAGTTGATTGATGATGCTACTGAGTTCAGTTATGTCCTTACTGATTTTCTGCCTGCTGAATCTGTCAATTTCCAATAATGGGGTGTTGAAGTCCAACTAGGACAGTGGTTTCATCTGTTTCTCCTTGCAGTTCTATCAGTTTTTGCCTCACACATTTTGATTCTCTGTTCTTAGGTGCATGTATTGAAGATTGTAATGTTTTCTTGGATAATTGACCCTTTTATCATTAACATAATGCCTCTTTTTATCTCTGATAATTTCCCTTGCTCTGAAGTCTTCTTTATCTGAAATTATTATAGTAAGTACTCCATCCTTCTTTTGAATAGTATTAGCATGCTATGCCTTTCTCCATTTCTTTACCTTTGACCTATCTGTGTCTTTATATTTAAAGTGGGTTTCTCATAGACCACATAAATATTTGGGTTTTGTTTTGTGTTTCACTCCGGCAACTTCTGTCTTTTAATTGGTATATCTAGGCCATTGACATTTTAAGTGATTATTGATATAGTTTGATTAATATATATCATATTTGTTGTTGTTTTCTAGTTATTTCTCTTGTACCTATTTTTGTTAAATCTTCTCCTTCTCTGGATTCCCTCATTTTTATTAAACATTTTATATGATTCTATTTCTTCTCTTCTCTTCCAATTATACTTAAAAAGCTTTTTTTAGTGAATGCTCTCGAGTGTGCAATATACATTTACAATTAATCAAAGTCCTCTTTCATATAACAATGCCATGTCAAGTGTAATGCAAATACCTCATAACAGAGCATTCTCAAATCCTTCTTTTCATCTCATATAACATTGCTGTCATTCATTTCACTTATCCATAAGCTATCATCACTGAATATATTTGTTGGTATTATTATTTTCAATGAATTTTATCTGTTAGATCAACTAAGAATAACAAAGAAAAAGATTTTATCTTACCTTTATTTGTTTATTCTCTTCCATTTTTCCATTCTTTATGTAGATTTAAGTTTATGACCTATATTAATTTTCTTCTCTCTGAATAATTTTTTAAAACATTTTGTGCAAAGCAGGTTTACTGGTGACAAATTTTCTGAATTTTTTTTGTCTGGGAAAGTCTTTATTTCTCGTTCACTTTTGAAGGATAATTTTGTTGGACATAGAATTTTAGGTTGATGGGTTTTTTTTTTCTTACTACTCCAAATATTTTACCCCACTGTCTTCCTGCTTGCAAGGTTTCTGAAGAGGAGTCTGGCTTTCCCCTTGCTTCTCTATAGGCAAAGTGTCCACCTCCTCCTCCTCCTCAGCTTCTTTCAAGATTTTCTCTTCGTCTTTGTTTTGAATATGAAAAAAATCTAGGTGTAGATTTTTTTGTATTTATACTACTTGTTCTCTGAGTTCGTGGATCTGTGGTCTGGTATCTATCATTAATTTTAAGAAATTCTTGGTCATTATTGCTTCAAATATTTCTTCTATTTCTTTTTTTCCCCTCTGGCATTTAAAATATGCATATATTACATCTCTTGTAATTGTCCCACAATTCTCGGATATTTTGTATTTTGTCCTGTTCTTTTCAGTTTTTTAATTTTTGCATTTCAGTTTTGGAAGTTTCTATTGACATTTCTTCGGTTCACTGTTTCTTTCCTCGGTTGTGTCCAGTCTATTGATGAGCCTCACAAAGGCCTTCTTCATTTCTTTTAAAGTGTCTTTGATTGCTAGCATTTCCTTTTGATTCTTTCTTAGATTTTCAATTTCTGCGCTTATATTATTCATTTGTGCTTGCATGTTGTCCAGTTTTTCCATTAGAATCCTTAGCATATTAATCATAGTAGTTTTAAATGCACATAGTAGTTTTAAATGCATAGTAGTTTTAAATTCTAACATCTGTTGTATCTGAGTATGGATCCTGATGTTTGCATTTTCTCTTCATTCTATGTTTTTTGCTTTTAGTATGTCCTATCATTTTTTTCTTGATAGCCAGACCTGATATATTGGGTAAATGAACAGAAGTAAATAGGCTTTTACATGAGTTATGTTTTTCTGGCTAGAAGTTAGGCTGTATTTACTGTCTGCCATAGCTGTAAGTGTCAGAGGCTAAAGTTCTTGTTTTTGCTCTCCTTTTGTCTTTGTTTGCCCTGGAAACTTCTTAAATAAGGTCTGAGTTGTATAGTTATTTTAGTTATATTCTCCTGTTATTGTACAGGAGCCCTACTGATGTGCTAACGAGTCAGGAGGGAGGAAGCATTCTATATTCCTATGGTTAAGTTTTAATTTTTTAGGGAGCATGTACTCCTGAGCTGTGATCTTCACAGGTGCTTCTCAGTTTTGTGGCCCTTCCTTTAGGTGAGGCAAGAAGGCTAAAGTGGGCTAGAGTTGGGTATTTCTCTTCTACCTTATGGAAGTCTAGAGCTGACTGAAGTTGGGTATTTTTTCCCCACCATTGCTTGGTTAGGTTCCAGCAGAACTTCTGTTGGTTAGGCTCTGGTAAAATAATTTTTGCCGAGGACTGGCCTTATTAAGAATAACAGAGTACCCTGAGCTTATTTCACTAAAAAGGGCTACTTTCCCCCCATCCTCTGCCAAAAACATGAGGGGATTGAATTTTTCTCTAATATTCATTGTGAGATCCTAGTAGGGCTCCAGGAGCTAAAATACCCAAAAGTGCAGTGACTCCCACTAAGACTGTCTTCTCCTACCTCCTAGAATTTTTTAACTCTCAGATTTGTCCACGCTGAGCCGCCAGCAATTACGTTTTAGAGTTTCTTTCTTCAGTACTGGTTCCCATGGAGACTTCTGTTCCCTGGCTCCTGCTTCATTGAGTTCTGATTCTATGTATCTACCTGTCTGTCTTTTCAATTTTGCAGGGAATCAGTGACTTCAGTTTCCTGGTGGATATGGAAAGAGCTGTTGATTTACAGTTTGGTCAGACTTTTTCTGTGTGAGAATGGGAGTGATAACTTCTGAGCTCCTTACATGCTAGACAAGACTTCAAATAGTAGTCTTTTAAAACAAAATTTTGTGCGGAGTTTGTAATTGTTTTTGGTACAGTGATTCGTTGATTCAAGGTATTACATCATTACCGGTAACAAGTTGCTGTCAGTATTATTTTTTAATGATAGAATTTCATCATAATGTTCCATTAGTTATTTTAATCAGTGTCTTGTTATTGAACATTCTGGTTGGCTCCATTTTCACTGTTATACATACTGCTTAGTATCTTTATATATAATATCTAATTAAAAAATCATTTCTTAGGATAAATTCCTCAAAGAGGAATTCCTAGGCCAAATAATAGACATATTTTAAGGCTGCTGGAATATCGCAAATGAGACAGAGCACGGACCCCTCCCAGGGATCTTTTGGACAACCCCCACAAACATGGAAATAAAGGAAAATCTTGAGTTTCTTAAAGGGAAATTACAGCTAGCCCTGAGAAGTAAAGGAGCAACTTGATAAGCAAGAAGGTAATAATAGTAGCTTAAAGCAATAGCCAAGGAAGTTAGAGTCACAAGACATTTGGTTTTCTATGGAAACTAAAGATAACATCTTAACATATATCCCTGAATTGTTTTTTAAAAACCCAGACCCCTATCAAATGGGTTTGCTGGCACATAGACCATAGTTAAGGAGGAACCGAGGACTGACTCTGACTGCCCACTATTCTTTGTTCTAAATTTGTTCATAAGGGGTCTGGAGGAGGTCACGTCCATAAGCCAGAGCTAACATTCTTTTTTATTTTTTGAGATACAGTCTCACTCTGTTGCCCAGGCTGAAGTACAGTGGTGTGATCTTGGCTCACTGCAACCTCTGCCTCCCAGATTCAAGTGATTCTTGTGCCTCAGCCACTGGAGTAGCAAGGATTACAGGCACACACCACCATGCCTGGCTGATTTTTTTAATATTAATATTTTGTAGTAGAGATGGGGTTTCAGCATGCTAGCCAGGCTGGTCTCAAACTCCTGGCCTCAAGTGATCTGCCCGCTTCAGCCTCCCAAAGTGCTGGGATTACAGGCGTGTGTTGCTGCACCCTGCTGAGCTAACATTCTTTTCTGCTGATCTCAAATTTCTAGACAAAGCTTTGCTTCCTTAACCAGTTGCAAATCAGAAAATCTTTAAATTCACCTATGACCTGTAAGCCCCCACTTTAAGATGTCCCAACTTTTTAGATCAAACCAATGTATAGTCTCCATGAATTGATTTATGCTTTATAAATTCTGCCTTTAGGCTGGGCGCGGTGGCTCAAGCCTGTAATCCCAGCACTTTGGGAGGCCGAGACGGGCGGATCACGAGGTCAGGAGATGAAGACCATCCTGGCTAACACGGTGAAACCCCGTCTCTACTAAAAAATACAAAAAACTAGCCGGGCGAGGTGGCAGGCGCCTGTAGTCCCAGCTACTCGGGAGGTTGAGGCAGGAGAATGGCGTAAACCCGGGAGGCGGAGCTTGCAGTGAGCTGAGATCCGGCCACTGCACTCCAGCCTAGGCGACAGAGCGAGACTCCGTCTCAAAAAAAAAAAAATTAAAAAAAATAAAAATTAAAAAAAAAATAAATAAATAAATTCTGCCTTTAAAAACCCTTACCTATACGCCATGGGGACTCTCCTTGCTGGTGCCCTGCAATAAGTGCCTCACTTTCTCTCACTTCAATCCCAATATCGGTGCTTGCTTTGCTGCACTGGGTGGGTGGAACCAAATTCAGTTTGGTAATGCAAATTCTCTTCCCAAAAGCTTATACCAACTTACATTCCCAAAAACAGTAAATGAAAATGCCTACTTTCCCATACTTTGGCCAATAGTAGATATTATTATTATTTTTATATTTGATAATTAAGAAAATATGATATCATATGTGCACTTCTTGATTACTATTGAGGGTGAATATATGTATCTGTATTTGGTGTGTGTATGTGTGTGTGTGACTTTTTCTTTTTTTTAATTTAAGATCATTTGTTGAAATGTACACTTTGCTTGTTTCTTCACTAAGTTGTTCAATTGAAATTATTTTAACCAAAAATTCAAATCTAATTAATTAGGTTTTATCTGAAGACTTCTTACTTAGGCTAGGGAGAAAAAGATATGCAACAATGCAGTTTTGATGCAGACCTGTAGGCCGCTTTGCCTGGTGGGTAGTTAATTAATCTCTGCTGGATCTCACGCAGTTTGACTTTGGAAACTCATGCTCCGTGAAGAGTAGAGATGGAATATAAAATTTTGGCTGAAGTGTTGCTTCTCCTGAGCCAAATAATCAGGCTATGAATTTCCTTCAAGTTCTCTGCATCCTTCCCACGATAATATTAACACTTTAGATCTTTTGCTAAGGAAGAACTTGGAATATTCACTTCCAAACAACCCCTTTTGTTGTGTCAGCCTGAGGCCCATCACTTGCCCTTTTCAATAAAGCATTTAAATATTTTAATGAATTCCAGGGTGGTTAACTTTCTAAGACTGTAGCAAGAACCTGTGGGGTGAGCATAGTTTTGGTACTAGTCCTGGCAACATAAGGATTGTTACTCCTCAGATTTATTTTCTGTGCACTACCAGGAACCAGTTCACCTGGCTCACTCCGTCGTTGATGTCAACACTGATAAATGACAGTGAGAAATGTCACATCCTCAAAGATGAATTTAAAAGATGCTTCTTCCAGAAAATGCACTGAAGCTTGCAGCCTTGTTTGAATGACTGTAAATGAGGAAGGACTCACCACTCCCTCTAGGGTAGAAGGAGGTATAATCCTGAGAAACAAGCAAACAGGAAGAAGTTATGGATTAAAGGTTCTAAGGGCAGGGAAAGCTTAAGAACAAAAAATATTAGTGATGCTGGCATAAGCATGGGGGTCTCCAGGGAAATATTCCTTTTTGGTTGAACTTCCCACATTGGTACAAATACGTAACTCAAGAGTTGTGATGAATATAGGGAGACTTTGTACACTCACCTGTTCTTCAGATCAGTCCTCCCTCCCAACTTCCCCTTCCACATCTCAGGCCCCATGCCCAAATGATTCCCCCAGAAACCTTTCTGTGGAGTTCCTGGGCCAGGCCTCATTGTCAGGGAGAAGCCTGCAACTCACTCTAGGTTTCAAAGTTCTTCTTACCCCAACAGGTTACTTAAGACCAGTTCTCATCTCAGGTTAATAAATGTAATCTCAGACTCTCAGGAGGTTAAAGGCAAGCCAGTCAAGGTGGCCTGAATTAACTGTATTCTAAGGTGGATATAAATCATTTTGGCATAATGATTCATTTGACATTTTAAGGTTGAGTCAATTCTCTTTAGCTTTGCCCTGAAGCTACTGTGATGGAGAGAGAGGCTGCTGGTTGATCAGTCATTTACCTTCAAAGATGGTAAAGGATGTGCAGGGAACTCTAGACTTGATGAGTTATAAATGAAGGTGAAGACATGATACCTTCCCCTGAGTAGTTTATAACCCACTGGATGAGTAGGACAAAAATAAATAACAGCAAAAATACAACCAACAATAGTATTAGCTAACCTTTACTGTATGTATACTTGCTATGAAGCAGTCATTCTCTTTAGGTGTCTTTTCTTTATTATGGTAGATGCCTTGCCATAGATTAAACTGTGGGTCCCACTTCTTTAGTGAAAGAGATGCCAAAGAGTCACCTTTGTCACCCAAAGTTCTGGGCCTGAGACAGAAAGCAGAGAAAGAACACACACAGAGTCTGGTCTATAGGTTGCCAGTGTTCAAAGCATCCTCACCTCATGGGCCTAGCAGTCTGTAGTCTGAAGCAGTGCTGCCCAGTAGAAATAGAATGCACAGAACTAGAACATGAGCTGCAAATATAAGACAAGCATATGTTTTAAAATATTCTAGCAGCCACATCAAGTAAAGGAAAAATAAGCAGGTACAATTAATTTTAATCATATATATTTATTTAACCCATGTATCTAAAATATTATTTCAACAGGTAATCAATATAAAAATTATTTAAGAGAAATTTTACGTTCCTTTCTTTCAGCTAAGACTAAATCTGGTGTATATTTTACACTTACAGCACAATCCAATTTGGAATGGCACCATTTTCTTTTTCTTTTTCTTTTTTTCTTTCCTAAGTTCTGCCTCAGGAGCTAAAGGACTGGCACCATTTTAAGTCCTCGAGAGCCACATGTGATCACTGGCTACCAAATTGGACAGCAGACCTAGAAAGTGTTTGTGCCTATTCATTTGCATATCTATGCATATTCATTTGACACCCATTTCACAGATGTTTATTGGGCAACTACTCTGCCAACTACTGTTCTAGGTATTTGGATACATTGGTTCAATCTCAGAATTTATATTTTACCAGGAGAGAGAGAGACAAAAATCATAAACAAATAAGATATCAAAGAGTGATAATGATACAAAGACAATAAAACAAGGTAATAGGAAGTCAGTGATGGGATGGGAGGGCTGCCATTCCAGACGGAGTGGTCATAGTGGGCTTCTTGGAAGAGGTGACATTTGGGGTGAGATCTGAATATCGTGAAGAAGTGTGTCATGCAGCAATGGAGGGACACACACTCAAAGCTGATGGGAGAATGTATGTATATATACTATAGTATATATGTGTATATATGTACATTTATACACATGCATACATCCAGAGGATGGAGATGAGCTCAGCATTTCAAGGACAAGAACAAAGACCAGTGAGATGGGAGAGGAGAAAACGGCAGGGCCTGACTTGAGTAAGGTCTTCTAGGCCACAATACGGAGCTTGGATTTTATTCTAAGAGCCTCCGGTGGACAGGCAAAGATGTTTTTTTTTGTTTGTTTGTTTGTTTGTTTGTTTGAGACAGCGTTTAACTCTTGTTGCCCAAGCTGAAGTGCAGTGGCCTGATCTTGGCTCACCACAATCTCTACCTCCCAGGGTCAAGCGATTCTCCTGCCTCAGCCTCCCAAGTAGCTGGGATTACAGGCATGTGCCATCAGGCAAAGATTTTAAGCAGGCAAAGACATGACTTGATGAGTCAGTTCTCCCAAAATCTGGGAGAATGGTCAGGAGGTGACTGCTGCAGTGCAAAGAGGTTCCTTGCAGGGACAGGGCAGCAGAGGTGTAAGTGGTAAGAATCTGCTAGTTCTGCTGGGACAACAGAGCCAGCACTGTAAATGGGCTGTGGGGGAAGGGGAAGAGTCAGGGACGGCTCCAGTGCTGGGAACTGAGCACCTGGGTGAATGAAGCCATCACCTGAGATGGGGAAGAAAGTGTATCCTGGATTTAGGGGGAACATCAGAAGTGGGAGTGATCAGGGTGAGAACTGCTAAGAAAGACATCAACCAGGGCTTAAATGAAAAAGAGAATAGAAACCAGCACAGAAGTTCAGGCCAGGACTTGTTTTTGGCCAGGCCTCTCCCAGGTAGAGTTGCCACATGAAATACAGGATGCTCAGTTACATTTGAATGTCATATAAACAATGAATCATGTTTTAGTATATATACCATGCAATATTCGGGGCATACTTCACACTAAAAATTACTTATCTGAAATTTACATGTAACTAGGCATCCTGCATTTCTACTTGCTAAATCTGGCAACTCTACTCCCAGGCCTGTTTTGCTAAATGCTTTTGAGTCTGGGGTGTGGTGAGAGCAGACACCCTCTGTGCTGGGGCATATCTGTGCACCATGAGCTGAGGACAGTGGGAGAGACCAATCCTGTGTGTCTCTTTTGTATAGAACTTACAGTTTAAAAAGTGCTTTTATTTTCACGATCTCTTTTGATCCTTCCGTGGGCAGACATGGCTCTACTTTTTAAATCTCAATGCAAAAGTCAAAGGGGTCAAATGACTTGCTCAATATCATGTAACTAGCAAGGTACGGAGCCAGGACTAGCACACTGGAAACTGTATGTACCTAATGTTCATGATACAATTTCTCTTTCCTATCAGAACCTTAACTTATCGAGCTCTACTCATGAACTACTCACAGCTCAAAAGGAGAAAAGTGAGCAGTCAAAGCCAATCTCATGGAGTATTGCCCTGGTGACTGTTATGGGTCAAGGTGGACTCATGACCTAAATCAGCTCAGTCAGACTGAAAGGAAGGACATAGCCCATCGTCAGTGGAGACATTTCCCTGTTGTACTCTTCATCCAGACCTAAGTAAGGACATATGTAAAACTCATTTGGACTGGTAACTATCACACAATCAATCAAGAAACCAGCCTGGGGTGAAGTTGACTCTGAGGAAAGCTCAGCAGAGGAATGAAAAGAATTTGGGTCCATGATAATCTTTTTTGTTTTTCTGAGACAGAGTCTTGCTCTGTCACCCAGGCTGGAGTGCAGTGGCACGATCTTGGCTCACTGCAACCTCCGTCTCCCGGGTTAAAGTGATTCGCCTGCCTCAGCCTCCTGCCTGAGTAACCTGGATTATAGGTGCACATGGCACCATCACGCATGGCTAAATTTTTGCATTTTTAGTGGAGATGGGGTTTCACCATGTTGGCCAGGCTGGTCTTGAACTCCTGACCTTAAGTGATCAGCCCGCCACCTCTGCCTCCCAAAGTGCTGGGATTATAGGCATGCGCCACTGTGCCTAGCCCATGACAATATCTTAACATTTTTATTTTATTTTATTTTTTAGAGACAGAGTCTCACTCTGTTACCCAGGCTGGAATGTAGTGGGGCAGTCATAGCTCACTGCAGCCTTGAACTCCTGGGCTCAAATGATCCTCTGGCCTCAGCATCCCAAGTAGCTAGGTCTACAGACACATACCACCATGCCCAGTTAATGATTATTTCTTATTTTTTATAGAGACAGGGTCTTGCCATATTGCCCAAGCTGGTCTTGAACCCCTGACCTCAAGTGAGGCTCTTGCTTTGGCCTCCCAAGGCACTGGGATTACAGGCATGGGTCACTGCACTCGGCTTCCATGATGACATCTTGAGCAGCTGATTTTTGCCTGGCTTGCCGCCACTCACTTCTGAGCTCCCGGTTGTGTGAGCTAATACATTGCTTAGTGATGAAGCCATTTTGACCCAGAATTTTCTGTTCTTTGCCACCCAAATCATCTTGACTGCTGCAATAAACACCTAGCTCTCTTGCCTCCAGGGTTTTCCCCACTATAGTCCATGGCCACTATACCCAGAGACAAAGGCTGAGGTTTTGCCACAGAGCTATTCAGAACAGGTTTCAAATACCAGCACCCTTTAAAGAAGAGTTTTTGAAGTAGGAGGAGACAGTCGCAATATGTGGGCAGATGAGCCTTTGTAGCTGCTCCCAGGCAAGAGCCAGGAGTGGCAGGAGGGTGACGTTCATGTGATTGCAGAGCCTCCTGCTTAGGAGTTGAAATTGACTTGAGGCCACCAGGAAACCCGGAGAAAAAAAGTGATAGGATAGAAAAAAAGGTGCAGGAAATGATCCTGGCTCATATGTTTCAGGAAGAGCAAACTTGCTTTATCCTTTCAGATGTGTATGAAGCTTTTGAAAAGCAAATAGAGTGGGTGTTCTTGAGAGCATTACTTTTTTTTTATTTCTTTTTCTTTTTTGAGACAGAGTCTCACTCTGTCACCTAGGCTGGAGAGCAGTGGTGTGATCATAACTCATTGTGGCCTCAACCTCCTGGGCTCAACCCATCCTCCTGCGTCTGCCTCCCAAGTATCTAGGACTGTAGGCACACCCCACCATGCCCAGCTAATTACTGTTTTTTGTTTTTTGTAGAAATGGAATCTTGCTGTCTTACTCAGGCTGGTTTTGAACTCTTGGTCTCAAGTGACCCTCCTACCTCGGTCCCCCAAAGTGTTGGGACTGCAGGTATGAGCCACCGTACCCAACCTTGAGATCATTACTTAATAGTTGGTGTTTTCTCACTTGATTGTCTGGAAGGAATCAGTCCTCTCTCAATTTGCAGTGAGCTATGCTCTGCAGCTCTCCCCGTTTGCGCAGAGGAATGGTTTGATTACATCAGACATCCATGCAGATCCTTCATCTCCTTCAGGGACCCTTGAACTTTTGCTCAGCCTACAATTTGGGCTGATCTCTCAGAAAAGCCAGTGGGTTTTGTTTGTTGGGTTTCACTTGGTCATGGGGAAGGCAAGGCAGATGAAGCTGAGGCCTAAGGCCTTGACACTATTCCTTTCTAAGGCTGCTATGGTCCTGATGTCATGGTATAGGATGGTACAGTTTATCATTATAAGTAACAGAGCTGGATTTCAAGGCTCTCATATTGGTTTTCTAGGGCTGCTGTATCCAATTACCATAAACTTGGAGGCTTAAAATGACAGAAAAGCATTCTCTTGCAGTTCTGGAGGCCAGAAGTGTGAAATCAAGGTGTTGGCAGGGCCTTGCTCCCTCTGTAGGCTCTGGGAGATTCTGTCTGTCTTGCTTCTTCCAGCTTCTGGTGGCTCCAGGTGTCCTTTGACTTATGGCCACATCACTCTAGTCTCTGCCTCCTCCTTCACACAGCCTTTTCTTTCGTCTGCGTAATCTCCCTCTGCCTCACTCTTACAAAGACCTCATCACTGGATTTAGGGCCCACCTGCATAACCCAGGGTGCTCTCACCATGAGATCCTTAACTTAATACATCTGCAAAGACACTTTTTCCAAAAAATGCCACATTGACTGGTTCTGAGATGGGGATGTATATATTTTGGGAGACCACTATTTACTCACTACACAGCTCTCTTTTGCAACTATCAAGTTACGCCATTGAAACTCTTTGAGTCTCACTGCTGTCACCTATGTTTTCATGGGTATATAGCAATTGATTTTCTTATTTCACAGCTTGTGGAGATCCACACCTTCCCCTAAGTGGCTGAAGAGGCATGGAAGGGTGGGGCGGGCTGGAGTTGGGGAGTGGTCACTGTTATTATGGTAGGCATGTGGGGAGGCAAGAGGCCTGGGGGAAGGGAGAATGTGTTGTGTACTCCGCCCACTGAGGGAAGGGAAACCATGGAAGAAGTAGCTGAAGCAGGAACTGTGGGTGGATGTGAGCAACCCTCACATCAACACACACTACATGTGCTTACCTGGCTCCTTGACTGGGAGCAACAGCCCTGTTGATTTCAAAGCAGATAAAAATCAAGAAAAACTGATCAGTAGGGAGGAGGGCAAGAAGCAGGATGAGAAAGGGAAAACAAGAAATAAAATACTGTTAGATTCTGTTTTAGTCCATTTGTGTTGCTATAAAGGAATACCTAAGGCTGGGTAATTTATAAAGAAAAGAGGTTTATTTGGTTCATGGTTCTACAGGCTGTATAGGAAGCATGGCGCTGGCATCTGTATCCGGTTAAGGATTCAGGCTGCTTCCACTCATGGAGGAAAGTGGAGGGAGCTGGCGTATGCAGAGATCACATAGAGAGAGAGAGGAAGCAAGAGAGAGAAGAGGGTGGGGAGGGACCAGGCTCTTTTAAACAGCCAGCTAATTGAGCAAGAACTCACTTATGACCATAAGACAGCACCAAGCTATTCATGAAGAATCTGCCTCCATAACCCAAACACCTCCCCCATCAGGCCTTACCTCCAATACTGGGGATCAGATTTTACCATGAGGTTTGGAGGCATCAAAGACTCAAACCATAGCAAGTCTTTCTCTGGTTATGTGTGAAGATAAAACAGAAAACATCTGTTCTTCTTTAGAATTGTTTTTTTTTTAAACCCACAAAAAGAAAAAGGGGAGCCAGGACCCTGAGAGCTGCAGTGGTCTGGAAGGAGAGTGTCCTGGGACACTCAGATGTCCTGGGCAGGAGGAGCCTCAGCAAGGAGTCCTTGGATAGGATGCTCTGCAGTTAGAAGTGTGGAAGGATTGCACCAAGGACAAAGTACAGGGGAGCCCAAATTCTGGGTTCTTCTGAGATTTCCCTTCTGGTGTGGTTTCACTGTGTTTCCACCCAAATTTCATCTTGAATTGTACTTCCCATAATCTCCATGTGTCATGGGAGGGACCTGATGGGAGGTAATTGAATCATAGGGGTGGTAACCCTCATGCTGTTCTCGTGATAGTGAGTGAGTTCTCACAAGATCTGATGGTTTTATAAGGGGTTTTTCCCCCTTTTGCTCAGCACTTCTTCCTGTCGTCAAGTGAAGAAGGATGTGTTTGCTTCCCCTTCTGCCATGAATGTAAGTTTCCTGAGGCCTCCCCAGCCATGTTGAACTGTGAGTCAATTAAACCTCTTTCCTTTATAAATCCTCCAGTCTTGGGCAGTCCTTTATAGCAGTGTGAGAACAGACTAATACACCTTCCCTCAGTGGGGCAGAGCACACAGCACATTCTCCCTTTCCCCCAAGCTCCTTGCCTCCCCACATGCCTATGCAAATAACAGTGACCACTCCCTCACCCTAGTCCATTTGAATTCCAAGAAAGAAGGGAAAGCACTGTTGATGAATTGGTCACCCTATATGAGGACATGTGCCTTGTGATGACCCCAGAAAAGGATTATTTAAATAGATGAGGAAACTTGGACTCAGAGAAATCCAGTGATTTGCCTGAGGTCACATGGAGAAATTGATCTGCTCCAGGATTGAAACTGTAGTCTGTCTGGCTTCAGAGTTTCTGTTCTGTCTACTCTCACTGGCTGCCCTTGAGGATTCAAAGGAAGTAGCCCCCAACTGGTGCTTACATACGGCACTTCTTTACTTCTAGTCTCAACTTTTGTTATTTCTCATTTAAAATGCAAGTGGTGATCATTTGTGTTTCATAAAAGTACGTTATTTAATTGCAATCCTGTATGTCATTGCAAATGGGTGAGTGGTGCTCCACGTGTGTTCACATTCATATTACAACAAGTGTGTGAATCACTGTGGGTGGCTCTCCAGACATGGTGACTTTGGGGTTATGCAGCTTGATGGAAGAGCACGTGCGTCTTGAAGATTCAACTCCATTACACATCTGCAAATCTGGTAACTAGGGAAACTCTAGCCTAGTTTTCTGTCTCTTCGAAATTTTGTCATTGAGGGTAGGGCCAAGATCAAAACACACAATTTTGCATCAAGGATAAATAGTAGCACTGTAGAAACACTGCTGCCAAATAGAGATGTCAAGAATGATTTTCTTCAAACCAACTTTTCCACACCAATGACGTGTTTCAAGGAAGTGAATTATCCACCTGAGGGAAGGACAAAAATGTCTTTTCCTTTAGGCCTAGGAAGATCAGATGGCTGAGTCACACCGACAGACGGTCTGTCAAAGTGCAGGCCCTTAAGTGGTTTCACATTTTAATCTTCTCATTGGAATTTCAAAGGTTTAGTTCTTTCAGAACCTCAGCCTACCTGCTCTTTAAGTTTATATCAGAGCAAAGGGAGGAGTTCCGCAGTTAGGGGCAAGTAACACATCTGAAATTTGAATGGATAGGCCTGGCTACGTAGATGTAGATGCGGTCTTGATTCCAGCATCTGAAAGGTGTGAGATGAGAACAAAGTAAGCCAATGGGGAGAGATACCCCAGGCATGAGATTATGCCCCTGCCATTAACATTTACCAGACTGGAGAAGAAAAATAGCAATAGCAGCAGTAATGGTGACAGATTCTATGTTTGTTTAGGTGCCAGGCTGTGGCGTATCCTGTGTCTGAGTCAACTTAGTCCTTTCCTAAAACTCAATTTTCAAGTGATATGGGACCTGAAGGAGTTAGGAGTAGTCCCCAGACATAGACTGCTGGGCTCAAACCCAAGCTTGGAAGAAGAGGGATAACAGTAGTACTTATGATCACATATGTGAAGCGTTTACAGGGCATCTGGTACATTCTAAGTACTGTACAAGTATTGGTGCTTATTATCCTCACTTCCTGTTTCTGAGGCTGGTGGAGCCTTAATGACCTCTCCAGGCTGAGAACTGACAGGAACTTTCCCACAGGGTTCCGTCTCTCCACCCACAGTTTCTCTTGGCCACAGGCAATTCTTCATTTTGAGAATGTGACCAGAGAAGGAAGATTCTGGGAAAATGACTTGATTTTTATTCAGTGGTCTTGGAGGAGGACATTTATTCTGCCTACTAAATATGACACGATTCTGAGCTAGTCTCTCCCAGGCCCTCAGGCTTTTCTGGCCTGAATGGCCCTTGCAGTTGCCCAGCAAGTGTTGAACTGCCCATCTGAGCTCAGGCCCTTCTCTGGCTCACAGAAGCCACAGTCTCTTAATTAATTCACTGATTCTCCCTGAGTCTCTTCAGGAACTCTATGATGTTTAACTAGATCATCAATAAACTCCCTTGTAGCTCTAAAATGCCGTAATTCTAATACCAATTAATATTTGGATGAACTCTGAGACTCCATATGAATCACCAGCATTTTGCTTCTGCTAGGACTCTGTCAAGCTCAGCAAAGTACTTGTCTCTGAGGTTGCTGCCTTACTGGTTAAGTGTGGGGGAGGCCTGGGGCTTGTGGTTTGTCTGGTGGGGGCACTATTCTGATGAATCCAGAGCAGAGGGATCCATCTCTAGTGGATGCTGTTAATGGTCATAGACTTAACTTTTAACACTGCAGAGAAAGTGTTACAAAGAGAACAGGGAGAGAGTGTGGACAGATTAGAAAGAACTCCTCCAAGATCCATGAATCACTCATAGAGTTGTGGGCAGTCAGGCCATTTCCTATTTTAAGCATGAATTAATTTACACATCTGACTAGTAATGAGAATGTTGGAGGCAAAAAAAGCCATAGCCTTTTACATCTGGATGTGAACTCTACTAAAACCAAACATGGTCTTATTGAAGAATCCCAGGATTTTTTGGATTGTATTTTGTATTTTGGATGATTTATAAAAGAAAGAGGTTTAATTGACTCACAGTTCCACATGGCTGGGGAGGTCTCAGGAAACTTACAATCATGGCAGAAGGGGAAGCAAACACATCCTTCTTCACTTGACGGCAGGAAGAAGTGCCGACAAGTAAAGATGAAACAGTCCTGGATGTTTGTAAAGCAGTGATAGTGACCTAGAGGCAGACATCAGTGTGGTCATGGACTCCCTGCAACATCATGAAGGAAGTCACTAGAAGAAACAATATCCAGAACTTGCCTTGTTCCTTTGAAATGCATACCTACCAAGATACGGGGTTAACCACAGGCTGTTGCTTTGTCAGATGTTATTTCCAAACTCTATGCCAAAATCCTTCTTGATAAATTTGATAGAACAAAATGTTATTGTTATTTATATGTTGTCCCAGCTTTTCTTCTTTTTTTTTCATTCCCAGCTAATTTTTAAATTATTTTTCAAGAGATGGGGTCTTGCTATGTTGTCAAGGCTGGTCTCAAACTTCTGACCTCAAATAATCCTCCTGTCTCAGCCTCCTGAGTAGCTGATATTATAGGTATGAGGCACTATACCTAGCAAGTTTCTGCTTGTCAAAATGAGCAGATCCTGCAACTGGGATCTTTGTTATGTGAGTTTGGACAAGGAGTTATGTGAGTTTGTAAGGTGCAATTGAAAAAAAAAAGGGTGAGATAGGGAGGCCCAGAGGAGGATTTTTGGAGCTGAAACACTGGAATCTTGAGGATGAGAGCTGCAAGAGAAAATGAGAGGCCCCTTGATGAAAGGCTGGGGAGAAATCAAATATTACACGAAGATTCAGAGCGTTCACTGTGGTATATGTGATGAAAATAAAGTTTCTCTAACTTCCTTATGAAATTTTCAGCACTCTAAGTTGGACTATTGTTTAGATGGGAATAGATTCTTTCCAGAAAGTGGGAAGCTTTGCTGAGCCTTGCATTAAGGCAGGCAGAGAAAGCCAATGTGAGAATTATGGGTAGATCCCTATAGGTCACAGTTGCTACTCAACCTGGCGGATCTTCTTCAGTGTGCATGCACACACACACATATACACACAGACACACACAGAACTACATACACCCCTACAGGGTGCAGTGCGTGTTCATTTGGGATACTAACCTCAGTTAACGCACACACACAATTGCATGAGTCCCTATGGTAATGTGTTTGCTGTATTCGCTTTGCTCTCTGGCTTTGGCTCGTAGTGTTTACCTTTGTTGTGCTCTCTTCCCTGTTTCCTCTCTTCTTATTTATCTGGAAGTTCACAGTGTATTTTAGAACCTGTCTCTAATCTTATTTGGATGGAGCTTGTATAACTAAGTGCATACTATTCAATTTCAATCATATTCTGCAGGTGCAAGAACCAATGTCATCGTGGACGATTACCCTGTCAACATGGTTGCTCAGACTGCTAAAATCACTTTCCTTTCAGCTTTATTGTAACTGGGAAAAGAGGGTGATTAAAAATACACATCAGCCAAAGGACTGTGATAATGACCATGTCCTAATGTCCTGGCTGCAGGATGCTGGACGCCCCTTTATGTCTATGTTCCACTGTCGTGAGGGGTATTCCACGTGGGCAATGCTGTCCATGGTCTTAAGCATCCTGAGGCCAGGGCTTCCCTAATTTCCTTTAATTGGAACTCAGGCACCTTGATCAGAGAAAGGCTATTTTTTGTCCCAGCTCTGCTGAGCGAGATTCCATCTCAGATTATATTAAGGGAACTGCCATTATCTGTGGTTGCTAAGGAATAGCTTTTCCTCTCCAATTAATTTTTTTTCCTTCAAGAAGCCCCAACCTACACAACACTTGGTAGTAATTTAAAATGAGCCGAAGAGCTGCAACTTCTATCAGAGACATAAAGGAACCCGCTAAGAGTTATTAGGGGTCACCAGGGCCTGTCTTTTAACTAAACACCGAATTGCTATTTTAGAACAAAGGAGACTCCTTCTCTTTGGAAAACACTGATCTACTGCTTGATTTTTCCAATTACAGGCTGAACTCCCCCCTGCCCATGAGCCTGCTAGTCAGACTTTCATTAATCTTGCTGTCTCACGCACAGGGCTCCTGGCTGAATGCAGGCGTCACGGAGAGAGGAGGGCATGCTTTCAGTGGAAGTCTGCTTCCCACCCTGATCTATGAGTTAAGAATTAGATTGCACTGCTCACCTGCTGTGGAACAAAATGTGTTAAGCACCTGCCCCTCCAGATCCTGCGTGTGTGTGTGTGCGCACGCACGCACACGCGTGGCGTTCCCAGACCTGGATGGGCAGGTCTATGGCAGGAAGCTGGGTTGCAGAACCAGTGTGGAACAGGTAACCCGGGCTGCAAATGCTGCTCTCACACTGCCTGTCAGTGGGTTGTTCCTGCCCTGCTTCCCCCAGGAATGCTGGATTCCACACCTATGACTGTCATCATCTTGTGTGGTTCTGGGGATCAGAGTGGGGCTAGTTTTGGTACAAATCTAATTCACAAAATTCTAGTGTCACTAAAAGAGCTTGTTAAATGTGAGCTGGGCTTTAGGAAGTGGCATGTTGGTAGACACGCCTCTCTTTCTGGTAGTGGACATTGCCTGGTACTTACTCAATGATCAGGCACTAAGGAAACCTTTTCTGATCTCTCCATTGTATGTGGGCTCCTCCTGTCCTGTCTGTTCTCTTAGCAAGCTCTGCTTCCCTTGTTCACAGCATCCCCATCACAATGGTGGTCACTGGACCCCTATGGTCTGGGTAAGTTTTCAGGAGCAAAGGTCAGATCTCAATCATCTCCACATCCCCTGGTTCTCAGGAAGGAGTTACCCAAGCTTTGCTGGATGTTTGGTGAAGACAGGGAGAGAACGAAAGATGTCAAAGCTAATTTTCCAATTAAGCTATTGAGACAAGTTTATTCAAATATTTACATACTTTCTGATGTTTTATTACTCCCATAAATAACCTAGTTCTTTCTTCACGAACTCCAGGACATTCTTCTCCTCCCTCTTTGTCCAGAACCCTGGGAGGAGCCCTGGGGTACCCTACCCTGTCCCCAACAAAGCTCACTCTTGCTCCCAGGGCTCTGGACTCTTGTAGAGAAAGTCCAGCTTCCATAGATTGGGCATCAGGACCCTGGTTGGAGGGAGGGGCTGGCAGATGTGCTAAGGTATCTCAAACTGGAACTGGGGTTCCAACTGGAGGGAGCTCTTCCGTGGAGCTACCTACAAATGGTGCCTAGCAGGTTGCATGACTAAGTTACATGGTTTTTTGTTTGTTTGTTTGTTTGTTTTAACCAAGTCAGTTTTGATTCAAAACACATATTTTTAAATCAATTTTTTTTCTTCTATATTGTATAAGAAACTGTGACATTTGCCAAAGAATTAAAACACAGGAAACACCTCGAGAGTGCTTCAACTTGCAGAAAATACTAGATCCTTCCAGTTATTTTCCAAAGCCCAGCTAAGCTGGAGTTAAAAAAAAAACAACAAAAACAAAAATAAGAGCTTTTCTTTACAGTATCCTGAACATTATAGTGGCACATTATATTGACTAACTTCAGCTGACGCAAGGAAAGAAAGAAAAAAAGAAGTGGTGATGGGTGACTCATCGGCTCTCAGCAGAGCAATTACGCAGGGCACAAAGCGTGCGAGAACAGCCCCGCCACCAAGGAGGGAGTCAAAGGATGGAAACAAAGAACAGGGCGCTTCAGTGCAGAGGGTTTGTGTCTACATGGCCAAATGGCCCTGCGTAGGACACTCATCATGAAAGCTCAGCTGATGGAAACCTGAGGCCTTTGAAGTTTCTTATTTTTAAAAGTGATTTCAGTGATAGAGCAGCTCCTATTTTATCAGTGTCCTCGGTGCAACCAAGCTCTAAGATTTTGGAATCCTGATAAGTAGGAACTAGAGAAATGGTGTAAAAGTTGCTAGCCATTTTTGTGAATGCATCAATTTACTTTTGGGGGAGACATCATTGTTTTCTAAAAGCCTCTGCATGGGTTCTTGGATTAAACCTGTGTGGAGACAGGTAGCCTGGGTCTGAGGGCCGAACTGGGATGCAATCTAACTGGGAGGCAGATGTCTTAGACTGAGACATGGTGATCTGCTGGGTAATGTTTATTTTGGGATAGGGTTGAGGGAGATCTGGGTCTCTGAGTGTGGCTTTTTGGTAGGGGATGAAGGGAGAGGAAGCATAAGTTACCCTCTGTCTTTGGGGGACCATAGCAGACTGGAAACTGAGCAGGAAGGCTGGTCTGACCCCCTCTTGTTGCAGTTATATTCCAAGTGTCTATGTTATATTTCTCTCCTGTTAGCCTCAATACCATCAGTCAAGCCTTGTCCAAAATTTCAAAATCTGGTCTCAGCAATTGCTGCAGGGAGTTAAGGGAAGGGTCTTGGTCTATTTACAAGACAGTGAGTGAAGGGAGGAGCTCAGCTGCTGTAGGATGAGGTAACCTGCAGCAGAAAGCTGGTGTCCCAGGGCCAGAGAGGAGGTGGCATCTGAAGCTGGGCAGCCCACCTTGGGGACCAGCCACACCAAGACTCATTGGCAGGCAATCTGAGAACTCTTGCTGAGGATGGAGGGTGTTCCAGAAACATGTGGGAAGGGAAGCCTGAGTGGATTTTGGGAGCCAGTGAAGTGTGTGGATACAGCTCAATTGACCATGACCGTCCCAAGGATTCTGGGGCCCAAGATTGGTTAACTAAGACCATCACGGTCACAGAGCAAGGTAACTCCATTCTTTTCTCAGCTTTTGAACTTGCTCTGAGTCTGCTAGCCATGGGCTTTGCATCAGGATTTGGTCTGGTTGTCTTGATGTATTGAAGCATCTCTCCTAGGTCTATTTAAACCAGTGACTGACAGAATAGAGTGTGACCACTGCATGGCATGGCAATTCTTTAGCTCGGTGACACATGATGTATTCCATGCCTTCTACTCCTTAGAAGCTCCGCATGGGCTTAGCATTACAATGTGACTGTTTTGGTCCCTGAGTCATCCTGGAGAGCAAAGTTCCTAACCATGGAGATTCATTCCCAGCCATTGCCTCTGCCAAAATCACTGCATCAGAGTGGGAAGGTGCATTGTTACAGATGCTATATAACCACCTAATGTAAAATCGTCCTGTGAAAAACAGCACACATATATTGAGCTACTTCAGGGTGAGCACTGGGCCAAGCAACTTAAAAAGAATGCTCTTGCTTAGTCCTTATGAAACTCCTATTGGATTGAGACTGTGTTATCATGGAAAAACAATGAGGCTAAGGAGATTTGAGTACTTTGCTCAAGATCACACAGGTCATGGGTGGCAGAGCTGGGACTCAAGCCTGGGGCTGCTGAATGCTGGACTTGAGAATGATGGGAGGTCCTTGTGTCTTACCAGTGGCAAGTGGGGAGGGCATGGCACTGGCTCAGCATCTGGGAAGTCAGCAGAGGATGTTAGAAATCACACAGCCGCACTGGAAGCGGGAGAGGCAGCCAATGGCAGCTGCACCATTAGAAAGACTACGAAGGAAGAGACACAGAACTTGGTAAAATACAGATCTGAGTCAGCCACTGCATTTCTGCCATGTTCAGATAAAATTACAGTCTGATCCACACCTCGCAGGCACAGGATGTGACAAAGTTGGAACATGGCACAAGTTCACAAATTTCACTTATTTTGGCTGGTTGCTTCCTATCAATGAGCCCCTCACCTTTTTCTAATTCAACATTCCAGGGTTCCCACATCCCCATTGTGGATCCCAGGAATCTCTTTTCCATTCTACCTTGGCCTCTGCCCCATTTTCTAGTAGAAGGTACCTACCTGCAGCCCATCACAGGAACAAGGTGCACCCCCAAGGGACTTGGTGAAGAGGAAGGATTCAGAAGTTCAGGACCACTATCCAGGTCCTTAGAGTGAGGGGGAGAGGAACATTCCAGGATGAGCGCATCATTCTGCATCCAAGGTCAAGACCCCCCATCATGTACTGGCAAGTTCAGGGGCCTGAGACTGAAAGCATCTCATGTCATGGCTTTGTATTTTCCCAGAAAGGGGTAGAAGATGAATATTATATATCTACCATATGGGAAGGTAAAAATGACTCTGCAACATGTTGTTTGTTAAAAAATATCAATGTTTAGCACCCAAATACTTACTGCAAGAGTCCCAGAGAAGAAAGTGACAAAGAAGTGTGACATAAGTGTAAGCAACAAAAGCATTAGCTTCTTAGCATCCTGTTGGGTTATGGGATGCTAGGTTTTTTAAGGTTCTCAGGGACTGGAATAATGAAGTATAAAAACCAGACCCAGAATGGAAATTACTCATATTGATTACACATACACACTTGTGTGCACACACATATGCACACGTGTACATCTCAATTTAATTCTTGGGAAGTATATTGGTAATGAATGATACCTGTAACTGTAACTGCAATGTTTGGGACTCGTGGGCTGATTTAATTTTACCCGTCATCATTGGTCCTGTAGAGTGTCCCTGGGATGGTCTCTCAAAAGCCACAGGAACTGGAGGGTTGAAAATTTCTTACCTTCAGAGACCAGGGCCCTACAGGGTCTGATGGGAAGTCAGTTTTAAAAGTCTATGGTTTCAGAGATGTCTAGTGAGGTTCATATTTACCTTACAGGGTGGTAGTAGCACTTGCTGTATGAGGCTGAGAGGAGAGGCTGCTCAGATGCAGAAAGCCCAGTTAAAATCTCCCCACACTTGCTGTTAAACACAAGCTGTCCACACAAAGAACAGAAACCAATCAAGAGCTACGGTGTCAGTAGAAAAGTTAACTGATCAGTACTTTAATCAATTCAAAGTAGCAGGAGATTCACGCATCCCAAAGTGGCCTGATCAAAAGGATCAACGAGTGATTCTTGTTTCTTCACCTGCTTTTGAAAATATTTTAAGTTTTTAAAATGTATTTTCAGCCTACATCGTGCTTTGATCCTCTCCTGCTTTCATGGTTGTCCTTGGCCCTAACCAGCTTTGTGTCACTCTTAGCTTGTGCTGGACCTCATGGTTGACAGGTTTTGTTTTGTTTTGTTTTTAGGCCTATCCTCATTTCAGAAAGAAAATTGCCTTCTGTGATTGGCTTCACTCCCACGTTCACTGGGAAACCTTTCTGGCCTTTTGGGCAATCGGTGCTGCCCTCTCAGAAGTCTCCCTTACGGGGAGTTTTGATTATTTAGCTCTGGGTCTCCCTCAGTCTCTCCTGGACTGTGGGCTCCTCAAGGGCAAGGCTAAGTTTCACCTTTGAATCCCCAGCACACAGCGCTTGATCTGGAACATAAGAGCCTTTTAGGAAACATTTCTGGAAAAAATAATGGGTAATAATGAATAATGAATATCTCTGCCTCTGTTACAATTATACAACCCTAACAGGCTTTTGAAAGGGTTCTATTTTGGGCCAGGTGTGATGGCTCGCACCCGTAATCCCAGCACTTTCAGAGGCCAAGTGGGGAGGATTGCTTCAGCCCAGGAGTTCAAGACCAGCCTGGGCAACATAGTGAGACCCTGACTCTACAAAATAAAAAATGTAAAAAAATGTAAAAAAATTTTAAAAAAGAAAGTGCTATATTTCTTTTATTCTGTACCTGCTACATTCTATCCATCTAAAGACACCACAAATATTTAGCAGTATGTTCTGCTACAGAGTCATTTCCAGAATCAGCCTTAGGCCCTGTTCAGTTAGAGTGGATGTGACCTTCCTCTGAGACAGAAACAACTGAATTTATTTCAACTGGTGTGGGAGTAGGAAGAGGAGAATGAATCTATGCAGTGTAAACCAATGAATTAAAATAAAAGATGGATTTACACCTACTCTTACAGTCCTTTAGAAGAAAGTTTCAATGCTGATTCAAGTTGCTTTTGGCATTAACTAAAAAAGCACTGACATTGACCTTTGTAAGCTTGAGTTGTCACTTTATTCTTGTCAGCAGCATCCTCTGGAACATCCTTTGATTGTAGATTCACTCTACAGACCTCAGTTTAACAAACTACTCGAAATAACTGGTCTGAAACCAAATCTTTAGACTCTTTCCTTAAATTTTACTTAGTAGGAAACAAAACCCAAGACAAAAAAGGAATAAATACTTAGGGATTCTCAGTGAGAGAAAAACATCGAGTCAGAATTTACAATGATAGAGGTTAGAAATACCCCACATCTAAACTGTCAGGATCTAGCTAACGAGTTTAGAAATAATCCCTGCTTCGTGCTTCACTTTTTTATATTCACAGAGGAGGGAAAGGAGACATAGATGTACCCAGATGGTTTATGTTTGTTTTCAACCTCTGCCTGCTCACACCCTTCATGGAGACTCTGCACTCCTTGAGCTGCATATTTGCAGATCTCATTCCTTCACGTGGGCAGAGCTAGAAGCAGTATGCAACCCCTCAGCTTGATGTCTGGAGGAAGCTATGGGTGGCTGCCCATATCCTTCTATTGGATTCCTGCCCTGGTTCCTGGCATCTCAGTCTTGCCTTAATTGTGGAGTCAAGTGTAATGCACTTGCCAAGACCTTGCTATTCTGCTCATCCTAGAGGTCTAGATCTGACTCTGTACCTCTTTCCACTGCTTGGAGTCCTGCCTCAAAAGAGATGGACCCCTGCCTTGGTACCTAGAACTTGCTGTCTATTTGACAACAAGATCTTTTTCTTTTTCTTTTTTTTTTTTTTGAGGGGGCACAGAGTCTTGCTCTGTCATCTAGGCTACAGTGTAGTGGTGCTATCTTGGCTTACTGCAACCTCCACCTCCTGGGGTCAAGCGATTCTCATGCCTCAGCCTCCCAAATATCTGGGATTACAGGTGTGGGCCACAGTGCTTCGCTAATTTTGGTAGTTTTCATAGAGATAGGGTTTCACCATGTTGGCCAGGCTGGTCTCGAACTCCTTACCTCAAGTGATCTGCCCACCTTGGCCTCCCAAAGTGCTGGGATTACAGGTGTGAGCCACCACACGCAACCAATTTGGCAGCGAGTTCTGTGCACCAAGCTTAAACACCAAGCTCTGGGTACCCAAGAAGAGCTTTTGGGTAGTCGCATTGCCCAGAATCTCCAACCACAGGGAGAATTTCTATCTGCCTGGATGATATCCAAGTTGTCCCATTACCTTGAATGCTGTAACTAGGTTTGAGGGGGAGGGTCACCCTTCTCAGGGGTCAACCACAACATTGGATCAGACCCTTATGCAAGCCCAGACAATTGTGTTTCTTCTGGGTCTGTTATCCCAGTGGGGCCTGAAGTCATGTCAGTGTGTGTCATGATAATTGCTCTCTGAGTTGGGATAAACCAGCGATTAAATGAGATATTTCGATTATGTACTTAGTGAGCTATACCCTTTACATCTCATTTTTCTTCTCAGTATGGAGAACTTTTGTTGTTGTTCTTAATTGTTTTGCTCAAGATGTTGCAAAGAAGGGCAAAGGAATCTGTTGTTCTAATCTCAGATTGCCTGGAACATGAAATCAAAGTCTAGTTTGCTGGTCTTTTCTCAGTAAAGTTTAATTCTTGTGCTTTTGTCATGGCCCCAAACAAAGGATCCATCTGAAACAAAGAATGGCTGGAAGTGCAGGACGCAACAGGGGAGTGGGGGGATAGAGGTCAAACGTGCTGCCAATACTAGACTTCATTAGCCCCGCAGGAGAGCCGTGGCTATGGGTGATGTGGGTTGGATGATTTTTAAAAGCAAGCAAACAATTGGAGCCACACAATTTGGGAGACTGAATTGTGTTTTGTTTGTTTTGTGTGCAAAATGAGATTGTGGGGGAAACAGAGACATTATCCATGAAGAATGCTCAGGCAATTTCTGTTGCTTCCTTCCATCAGTTACCTTCTGTGAACTCGGGGTGGAATTGAATTCCATTGAGTTACAGTCTATGCACTGCCAGTCTCTATAGGGATAACTCTCTGGAGTAATTTCATAACCTGCACTGACAAAGATATAATTCATACTGTGCTGCCTTTTATAGGGGCCTTTAAAAAGTCATGTACCATTTCACAGTTGTGGTTGTAATTTTTAAAGTTTGACAAAAAAAAAAAAAGAAACATACTTTTTTTCTTCTTACTAAATCATAAAACCAATAGACTTAAGGGGAAAAGGCAAAATCAGATTTCCTAGTCTTGCAGAAAAAAAATCTATGGATATCATAGTTTTCTCATCTGGAAAATGGCAGGACTGAACTCAATCATTTCCAAGTTCCATTTCCACATCCGGAAAGTCTCAGAATCTCTGGCTGTAGGTTTTCTTTTTCCCTAGAAATGTGACTGCTGAAGGAAAATAAAGTTCCTCCAGAGGCTTTTCTTTAGATGAGAATTCCTCCATTGAGGATGGCTTCCATTGTGCCTGGCTGGCTGACTTCCTCTGTGTGGCCGGCAGGAGAGATGGATGTGAGGTTGAAGGAAAGGTGCCATTGAAAGAAGGCTTGGGCTTAGCAAAAGACTCCCCTGGCAGCAGGCAGGAGGCAAGAAGGTCAAGAGTCAGGGAAGAGCTAACAGGTTTACGTGACTGACAGGTGAGGTCAGAGTACGGGCATCAGTGAAATCAAACAATGGGAAAACATCCCTAAAGAATAAGGAAGTGGAAGGGTCAGCCTAGCTGGCAGAAACTAGATCCTATGGGCAAGGAGGCTGACAGGGCAGGCCAGGCCCAGGCACTGAACTGCCTGGAAATAACGTTGATAAGGGAGGCAGCATGCTGGTCGGCCTGGCTGCCCCAAGTCTACATGACACAACCAACGGCCAACCAGGAGGTTGTGCAGGAAATTGGCTACTCATTTAGTTTACAATTGGCCGTGATTTCTCAGTAATCAGCTGGCAGACTTGGGAATTCTTGTGCAGTGAGATAATTAAATCTAACACACAAATTATTTTCAGAGGTCATAACATGTTATAGATTATAAATGTAATAATAAAGGAAATAGAGATAGTGTTATTTTACTTGGTATTTACCAATTTGTTTTCTAAAGAAATAGTATTTCTTTAGTATTCTGGGGTCAATTTTTTTTTCAGCCTGCAGAGGCTATCAACGTTCTTTACCCGAAGCCCTCCAGGAACACACCTGTGTTTAAAGTAGTTGGATTTATTACTTGTTTCAGCAAGGGAAAACATGTACCGTGGAAACCATGGGGCATCTCAATAAGAGGGTGTGATAGAAGACCTGTCATGGCATTTGGGCTTGTGTTGGGTGTCAGGTGATTTGAGAGAGAGTTCGGAGAAGTGAGGCTTTGCTCTGGATTGGATGCTGTCGGGAAGTGATTGGGTATCTCCACAAGCCTTATCTGGAAAGACAGTATACTAATGGAGGCTAAACCTGTGATTGATAAAGCAGCCCTGTTCACTCACTTTCGTGACAATAGGGGGTGGTGGGCGTGTTTGGTATGTTTCAGCTTGGACAAGTTCATGTTTTGTTTGTGTTTTGCCATGACTACTGAGGGGTCTTGTCTTGATCCAATGTTGTTATGCAATGGACTATATCTGATTTTGGTTTTCTGTGAAATTGTGTTCAGCAAGAGAACACCAAGCCTTAGCTGATAGCACCAGGACAGTTCCTGGATGTCAAGGGTGCGTTTTTCTTTTTCAAGTGAAAAACTTTTTGCAGATCTCAAGCATTTTTGTGAGTCTCTGGAAAGTTTCTAGGCTATAGGAATTGAGCTCTTCACGCCTATGGAATAAAACAACTTTGTCTGCAGCACAGGTTCTAAGAAGGCCCTTCCTGTTGAAGCCATCCGTCACTCATGCCTCCCGTCACCCTTTGCATGGGTGAGGAGGATATGGATCCAGTGGGGAGAAGTGGGAGGCCCAGAGATGCCCTGCTTTGGCTCACCCAGAAGCGGGCAGGGAGAAGTAAGAGTTGGTGGTATTTTGCATGCAAAGGGAAAGATGTGGGCCTGGTACATCCGGTGGCAGTAGGAGGTAGTTTAATGAAAGCTAGGATACAGCTAAGCTCTTTAAAACACCAGGACAAACTTTTTCCTGTGTAACTCTCTTTTATTTTTAAAGAGAGCAAAGTGCAACACAAAGCAAGGCAAGAATAGCATTACAAGTCTGATCTCCAGCTCTCAGTTTCCATTCATTTCTCCCCCACATAAGAACTCCTAGAAACTTTGTTTGCACTTTTTCTCATTTTTTCCCCTCTCCTTTGCTGTTTATTTGGAAACTTTTTAAGCCTCCAGAATGGCTGAAAGAGTGAACCCAGCATACCCTTCACCCAGATTTCATCAAATGCTCACATTTTGCTACCTTCTCTCTCTCTCTGTCAAATCATTTGAAGTAAATTTTAGACATCATATTTTGCCCCTAAATACTTCAGCATGTAAATCTCCCAAGAGCACAATTATATTTTCCTATATAATCACAATACTATCTATGTAGGGGTGTGTGTGTGTATACAGTACAAAGACCTTTCTTTTGAGCCATTGAAAATAAGTTGTCAACATGATGCCCTAGGCTGGATGTGGTAGCTCACGCCTGTAATCCTAGCACTTTGGGAGGCTGAGGCGGGTGGATTGCCTGAAGTCAGGAGTCGGAGACCAGCCTGGGCAACATGGTGAAACCCCACCTCTACTAAAATAGAAAAAAATTAGCAAGGCATGGTGGTGCTCGCCTGTAGTCCCGGCTACCCAGGAGGCTGAGGCAGGAGAATCACCTGAGCTTGGGAGGTGGAGGTTACAATGAACCGAGAACATGCCACTGCACTCTAGCCTGGGCGACAGAGCAAGATCCTGTCTTAAACCCAAACAAACAAAAAACATGTTGTCCTATACTCCTGGACATTTTAGTGTGAATTTCCTACAGATAAGTGTACACTACAGAACCGCAATTCTATCATCAAGATTAGGGAATTAACAGTGATGTATTGCTACCATCTGATACTCAGATTTCCTTCCAATTTTGCTGGTTGTCCCAAGTATGTGCTTATAGTAAAATGATCTAGTCTGGAACTACCTTTACATTCAGTTTTCATATATTTTCCGTTTCTTTCAATGTGGAACAGCTCCTTATGCTTTCCTTCACTATCATAACTTTGACACATTGAAGATTACAGGCAGGTAATTTCATAGAATGTCCCTCAATGGGATTGTCTGCTGTTCCCTCACAATGAGATTTGGGTTACGTCTTTGGCAGTAACATCACAGAGGTGATGTAGGACTTGTCTCATTGCATGCTGTGAGATGGGGCATCATTTCAATTTATTTCATTACTGATGACATTTACCTTGATCATTTGATTAGATGAGTGTTTGCCAGGCTTCTCAAATTAGGTATACTCTTTTCTTCTTTGTAATATTTCTCTCTGTCTCTCTCTCTATATATATTTGTGGGGAGATACGAGATACTTTGAGGCCATTTAAATATCCTATTCTTTATCAAAATTTCCATTTCTTCACTTCTTTATTTGTTCATTTTTATCAGTATGAACTTATCGATTCTTATTTTATATAATCCATTGCTATTCTCACTTATTTGATGCACAAAGTACCCAATATGTGGCCAGTGGAAGCCCCTTGAAGCTGGTTTCTGGACCTTTTTGAAGTGTCCCAATCATTCTTTTAGCCCTTCCTGTCACTCTGGCAGAGCAAGGTGTCCATGCACTATGTTACCTGCCCCAGCCCTGGAATCAGCCATTTTTTTCCCAGAGCCCGTGCTGCTTTTTGGCAAATAATGGCATTTAGAAATCACAATCTGGGTGCTCTGTGTACTAAATGCTCTTAGTAAGTCCCTACTTCTAGGCCCTCTCAGTGGCCAGAGCTGAGAATACAACTACATATGTATAGTATATAAAAATACACACATTCATATTATTGTATTTCTATATCTACATGTATATATACATATGTGTATATATGTGTGTGTGTATGTATACACAAATGTATATACACATACATATATATTTAAATACATATACATTTAATATATATACATATATTTATATAAATACATATATGTTTGTATATGTGTGCATATGTATATACACACATATCTATACACACACACACACACATATTTAAAAACACAAATTCACACAGTTATATCACTTATCTCAAGACCACAGGATTCATTCTAGTTTTCTCCTTTACCATAATCGTAAGTCTCTTTACTGACCGTAAGAAACTTGCTCTAATTAAAAAACAAACATCTCCTATTTTATGCAGCCCCATTGTAACTAATCTGCTACACTGCTGTTGCCATTTGCCCCTTTTGGGATGCCCTCTTCACCCAGATTAGGCTCTGGCACCTCATGCTGAGCTGCTCTACCACTGGGATGCCTCTTCCCTTTGCTTGGGGACCATGCAGAAGCCATGATGTGCCCCTTCTCATGTGGATGACCTCACCCTGCCCAGACCATCTCCCTGCCATGGGCTGTCCCTAGCCTCAGACGCCCGTCTCACCTTGCTTGGGTGCAGATACCTTGTGCCAGAATATCCTCCCCACCTTCCCTGCGCTCCTGCACCAAGTCTTATCCACACCTCTTAGATGACTTCCTCATTCTGCTTGGTTTCTGAACCCTGCACCAGGCTTCCCTCTGCAAAAATGCCTTCCTTCTCATACTCAGATACCAGCACCTCCTGCCTGACTCCCTGTTCACTCTGATTAGGCTCCAGCACCCTGCTCTGTGATGCCCTCTTACTGGTAATCTCTTCTTACCCTTGGTCTCCCATTCCCCAGCCTGGGATACTCCCATCACTCTACTTGGGGTCTGCCCATGCTGGGCAGCTGGAGCTATAATCTCTTGAGAGTTTCTTCCTGCACAGACAAAGTCAATCCACCGAGACCACAGCACTGTAGTAAAAAGTTTAATTGACATGAGGTTGGCCACGTAGGACACAGAATTATCACTCAGATCAGTCTCCCAAAGGCTTGGAGATAAGGGTTTTTATGGAAATTTGGTGGGCAGGGGCCTAGTAAATAAGTGCTGCCGACTGATTGAGGATGAAATTGTAGGGTGTGGAAACTGGTCCTTGTGGGCTGAGTCCACCTCTGGGTGGAGCCACAGGACCAGTTGAATCCGGAGTCAGGAGACTGGGTCGGGTCAGTTGGGAAAACTTCAAAAAACCAATCTTAGGTGCTACAGTAGTGCTGTTATCTATAGGAGCAATTGGGAAAGTCACAGATCTTGTGACCTCTGGCCACATAACTGCTGAGTGCTAAGGGATAATAGAAGCCATGCTTATGTTTTAGCAGAACTCAAGCCACTCCTCATAATCCTAATCTTGTGGCCTTTCATTCATCTTACAAAGGCAGTGTCAGCCCCCAAACAAGGAGGGAGCAGTTTTAATGGGGGACTATTACTATCCTTGCTTCAAAGTTAAACTATAAACTAAATTCTTCCCATGTTTAGCTTGACCTATGGTCAGGAATGAGCAGCCAGCCAGCCTGTGAGGCTAGAGGCAGGATGGAATCAGCCATGCAAGACTTTTCTCACTGTCATAATCTTTGCAAAGGCAGCTTCAGAGGGAGTAGAGGGGAGACATACGATAGCACAGCATATTAATGGGCCAAAGTCAATGCGATTAAAAAAAAATCAGTGACTGGATATTGTCCAACACACTAATGGTGCAGCCCAGAATTTGTAGTGGAAACTGAACTGGACAGCAGTAATGGGGCACAGTGACACTCTGCATCTTCTGATATGATGCCATGGGAAGTGCCCAGCATCACCTGGTGATACTCCTGCCAAAAATGTGCTAACCCAGATGGAATCATGAGGAAACAATCAGAAAAACCCAGATTATGGACTTTATACCTGACTACTGGTTTCTACTTTTAAAAAATGTTAAGGTCATGAAAGACAAAGGAGTCTAAAGGAGGCTGAAGAGCTGTGACTACCGACTCAATGTGGGGTTCTTGATTGGATCTTGGACTGGAAAAAACAAAACAGCTATGCAAGACATTTTGAGGATAATTGGAGAATTTTGAGTATTCATGGAATATTTAGGTAATATTATGGTATTGTAAGCTATAATTGCTTTCTTGGTGTGAAAATTGTATTGCGTTATGTTTTCTCATTACTTTTGAACAGCTCAGTCTAAAAGCCACTGGTGGGGCCTGGGAGGTTAGCATCCTCAGAGAGGGGAGCCATGTGACTCAGAGTGAGGTGGCAGGCCCTGGGCTAAGTGAAGAGGACACACGTGTAGCAGGGTAGCCCAGCCTGGCACAGGGGATGGTGTGGGGAGGAGGGCATGTAGGCCTGGGTTATCAGGGCCTGAGAAGAGTGAGGATAATGTCTATGTGGAGGGCAAGCTGACGTGGGGTGTGCTCTTCCAGGTTTGAGAAATAAGGGTCATTGCCTGACCCTGGGGTGTTGGGGAGCCTGGTTGTGCCTTCTTGGCTGGAGTGGGAGAGGGTGGCCAATCTGCATTCCATTGAAAGACAAAAGATCCTCCAAATCTGGCCCCCATCTCCCTCTACTGTAACATGGTTCCCTCCCCTCTTTTAAGCCAACTCCTGCCCAGTTTACACCTTGTGTTCTTGAACAACTTACTGGCTGCCTAGATTAGGGGTCATCCAACTATAGCCTAGATTGCAGTGTCGTCCCCTCGTTTTGTAAATAAAGTTTTATTGGAACATAGCCATGCCTATTTGTTAATTGTCTATGGCTGTTTCTGCATTGCAATAGCAGAATTAAGTGGTTGCAACAGAGACAAAGTGGTCTGCGAAGCCTGAAATATTTATTTGTTGGCCCTTTATGGAAAAAGTTTATGCACCCCGCCATAGATTAAGGGTTATTCCTTCTTAGTCTGTGCTGTTCTTATTGTAGCCTGTCGCCTATGGTAACAATGCACCTGCCCTCATTAGAGTATAGGCTCCATGAGGCAGTGGACGCCAGTGTTGCAGCCCTGGTGCCCAGAAATGCACCTGACATATGGTAGGTACTCAACAAATATTTGTTTAATGAATGGGACTTCTGCCTTATGCACATTGGGGGATTTTGGCGAGGAACTCATGACAGTGACCTCTGGAAGGCATTTCAGGGAGAGCACTAAGCACAGGGGTTAGGGGTTATGTCACCTCCTCATGTTGAGGCCTTGGGAAGCTAGCTCTTCCCTTGGTTTTACTTAAATCCCCTTTTTAGAAATGAATCATCAATCATCTGCTGCTCAGTCAGCAGATGTGGAGGGTAATCTAACATGGGGAGCACAACCAGCTCCCCAACACCCCAGGGCCAAGCAATGGCCCTTATTTCTCAGACCTGGAAGAACACACCCCATGTCAGCTTGCCCTCACATTTATCTAGAGTATTAATATTTTTTCCATCTTACCTTGATTTATGGTGTTTGCTGATTTTCATGGTCTAAATATACTCACTTTGGCTGACTTCAAGTCACCAGTATGACTTGCAAACATGTCATAGACGTTCTTAAGAGTAGAAGAATTTTTTTTTAAACTATAAGGTAAGAATAATTCCTGATCATAGAATTATTGCAGCACTATTCACAATAGCAAAGACTTGAAACCAACCCAAATGCCCATCAATGATAGACTGAATAAAGAAAATGTGGTACTTATATACCATGGAATACTATGCAGCCATACAAAGGAATATCATGCCCTTTGCAGGTACATGGATAGAGCTAGAAGCCACCATCCTTAGCAAACTAACACAGGAACAGAAAACCACAACACCGCATGTTCTCACTCCTAAGTGGGAGCTGAACAATGAGAACACATGGACACAGGGAGGGGAACAACACACAGGGGAACAGGGCCTGCTGGGGAGGTGGGGAGAGGGAGAGCATCGGGACAAATTGCTAATGTGTGCAGGGCTTAATACCTAGGTGATGGGTTGATAGATGCAGGAGACCACCATGGCACATGTTTACCTGTGTTACAAACCTGCACGTTCTGTGCACGTATTCCAGAACCTAAAATAAAATTAAATTTAAAAAAAAAGAATTAGAATTGGAAGGAAACAAAGTTCATCTAAAACAACCTCTTAGTTTATCAACTAAGAAATTGAAGTCGGCTGGGCGCGGTGGCTCAAGCCTGTAATCCCAGCACTTTGGGAGGCCGAGACGGGTGGATCGCGAGGTCAGGAGATCGAGACCATCCTGAGCTACATGGTGAAACCCCATCTCTACTAAAAAAATACAAAAAACTAGCCGGGCGAGATGGCGGGCGCCTGTAGTCCTAGCTACTCTGGAGGCTGAGGCAGGAGAATGGCGTAAACCCGGGAGGCGGAGCTTGCAGTGAGCCGAGATCACGCCACTGCACTCCAGCCTGGGCGACAGAGCTAGACTCCGTCTCCAAAAAAAAAAAAAAAAGAAAAAGAAATTGAAGTCTTGGAAGAGCAGAAAGCAATTGCGTGCTGGTAAATGTATAACAATTAGCTCTTCAGGAAAAACGTAACTTCTATTGATTTAAAGGCTATATAGCACACAACAAATCAAAATAAAATATATAATACACTTTATTTGAAATTCCTTACAGCTATTGATTTTCATAGAATGCTTTTGTTAATTTTTACCAAATTCCTGTGTTCATACTTAACTTCTGGTTGCAAATGATGAACTAGTAGAGTTCCAACATGAAGATATTTTTGTTTACATTAGGAGTAAACAAAAATGAAACAAGCAAGACCTCTATGGGACCTTGTTCATTAATGATGCAAGTGACTTATTGGCCATATCAGATAATAGTTTTTAAATACTAGAAGAATGCTTTGTCATTTTTTGGTGCTGTTCATGATGTAATGGTTATAGATTTCTTTTGTACAAGCTTTTAAGTTTTATCTAGAGTATTAATATTTTTTCCATCTTACCTTGATTTATGGTGTTTGCTGATTTTCATGGTCTAAATATACTCACTTTGGCTGACTTCAAGTCACCAGTATGACTTGCAAACATGTCATTAGAAAGGGATGCCTGGTAGTTAGATGCCTAAATACACTATATAGTGTTTCCATCATCCAGACACTATAGATGTAAATAGCTTCAAGAGTGTAGGCAGAGGTAAGATGCAATAAAATAATTTGATTATAATAAAATAAGTTGGGGTTACCAAGTTTTGAGCACTTACTAACTTTGTTGAATATAACTGATTTAATTGCTAGTTTATATGATTCAATTTTTCAAAATGGCTATGTTTAACATTCAGCTCATGACATTCCTGAAAATTTCACAACAGGCTCTCACAAGCCAAGTCAAGCCCACCACTGGTACAAAATTAACCAACCATCCAATCATGGGAAATAGCCGAGGCAGAGTGCCTAGAGGGGAGTTATTTCATGGGAGATTTCAGTACAAAGTGATCCCAGGGCAAACTGAAAAAGGAGTCAGACAAAGGGAGCAGGGAGGGAACACCCAAACCATCCGGTTCTCCACTTCATGCCCAGGGACTCTGACCTTATTGTTTACTGTAAGGGCTGCATCAGTGTGTGCTTGAATTAGGCTGAAGTTCCTTGAAGTCTTGCTAGCATCTTAGTGCATAAATAAATATCACAGCCCCCTAAATATGTAATGTTATAGAAGGGCGAAGAAGCTCCTTTGATGAAATTTTGTTCTTCAGAGGCTTATGGACTGGAGAGTGAAAACACACATCTATTAGCCATGTGATTTTAATGCTCTGGCATCTGCTGACCCTGGAGAAACTGCCCCTGCTTGCTCGTCAATTCCTAGAGGTAGTGAAGGACTGGCCTGTGGCGCGCATTTCATATGCAAACCAGCCAACCCACCACCTCCTCTACAGGGCTTTCACACTTAGGGCAAGGATTCCCTTGCTCTAATCACCCAGGACCAGGTAACAGGCAACCAGGGACAGTTCCTATTCCCTAGAACCTGCTAAAGTTAGTCAAACTAGCCGATTCTAAGCCTGCTTGCCTTGCCTTTCCCATTCCTTCCAATGGAAGCCACAATAAAGGGTCTTGCCTGCATTTTCATCATTCCCTCTGCCTCCTGACTGACGCTGGTGTGTGTCCCGTGGAAACCCCCACTCCCAGTACTTTATGCCACCCCAGTCTTGGGAACTGTGAGTAACAAACTCTCATCAATGGCATTGTGTTCTCATCTGTTGGCCTCACCGTACCTGAATAATAACAAAACCTACATTTTAAAACAACATGCCCTCCGTCAAACCCATGAAGGAAATGATATGAAAAAGAAATACATTTATAAGCAGATAGTCATTTAAATTGGGTATTTCAGCAATTTCAGAAAACTGTCCTAACTGGTTGCTATACAACAATTTTGTTTTTAGTTTTGTTTTGTTTTAAATGAGAATATTCATCAACTTTGACAAGCATGCATGCAAATAAATGAACATTTATATCTTGCCTGACTCACTTGTTGATGGGACTGTTGAGCTCACATGCTACTGTGATGGGCTGACTCCCATGACACTTTCTCTGAAACAGGTATCATCTGTCACGGTGTTATTTCATTAATAAGCAATGAAACACATAAATGTCTCTCTCGTTTGACATGGTACCATGACCGACCTACATTTATCACTCTGTGAAACTTGTACTAAGATTGCAAATTCAGATAAAAGGGGAATGTAGAAAAGTAGACATATAGAAGAGAGATTTTACAATAAATTTAGCTAAGCAATTACTAAAATTCTATGTATAGCCTGTGATTCCTTGTCTAAGTCAGCCTGGGATAAGCCCAAGATTACAATAATCACCAGCAAACAGGATTTCTTTGACTTTGCTCACTCCTATTCTACCTGAAAGATTCCCTCAAGGTCCTACTCCATTGTTCTGGCATTTTATGAGGCTTGGAGGACCTAGTTACCCATGGCATCTGCCATCTTCTCTGTCTTTGCTCTGCTTGGAGATTTCTCCTGCATCTGCTGTGAACTGCAAAGATCGTGCCTCTGGGGCTACTGACACCTGAGTATTTCATCTCATGTCAATGTTAAAGTTGCTGCAAAAGTTGTTGGCAACAGTGATGCTGTTCCCTTATACTCTTGATGTCTGAGAGAGATGGTAGCATGAGAAAGATTTCACTTTGCTCATCCTCTTTTACTGTAGTTCCCTTCTCTTGAGGGCTGACCAGGAAGACAATCTATGGGACACATACTGGGAATGCTGGATCATCTTTTCCTTCTGAGGCTGCTCCACTGTCCTTGAATCAAACTCTGGGGTCAAACTCTTTCTTCCCTTGGATGAGCTGTTTCCAAGAGCTCCTTTTTAGGTAAAGTGGAAGTAAATGAAGATCAATCAAATGAAAATAAGCACAGATGATTTATTTAGAGCTTACTATATCAAGAGAATCAGCCACCATCATTTGCTTTTGACAGAGACTCAAAGGCAGGCCAAGGAGTAGGAAATCATTTATAGTGGATAAAAGACAAGGCTTCAGGTGTGCCCTGATTGGAGGCTGTTGGCATGGAAAAGCTGTGGACAGGCCATCTAATAGTGGGACAATCTATGTAATTAGGGGAGCATACTGGGCGCTCTGGTTGGTCCTAAGTTGGAAGTGGGGACAATTATTAGGGAAGCTGTCAGATATAAACCAAGTCTTGGCTGTTTGGGGCCAATTGTTACATGGATTATTATCTGGCTTCCTGGGATGGTTTCTAGAGATAGTGGTCTAATCTCTTACAATCTGACTTATAGAGAGCAAGCTGTCTTCCTGGGCTGGTTATTGTAGATAATGGATTAGGTTTCTGGAATAGTTGCTGTAGACTGTGGGTTAGGGTTCTATTCTGATATGTAGTCTGGCTGTTGTCTATTTGTATATTCAGTTTCTCAGCAAATTGGCAGCCAGTGAGTCTATCATTCACTCTCCCTCTGCCTCCATATTAGTCAGGGCTCTCCAGGAAACAGAACCAATAGGAAATTGGTTCTGTTATATGTGTAGAAAGAGATTTATTATAAGGAATTGGATCACATGATTATGGAGGCTGGTGAGTCCAAATTCTGCTGGGTGCAGATGCAGGAGAGCCAACATTCCAGTTCCAGTCTGAAGGCAGTCTGCTATAGAACCAGGAAGAACCAATATTGCAGATGGAGTCTGAAGGTAGTCTGCTAGAAAATTCCTTCTTGCTTGGGGAGACTAGTGTTTTTGTTCTATTCAGGCATCCAGCTGATTGGATAAGGCCCAGCCACAACTGCTTTACTCAAAGTCCACCAATTTAGATGGGAATCTAATCCAAAATACCCTCACAGAAACACCCAGAATAATGTTTGACCTGACATATGGGCACTACATGACCCAGCCAAGTTAACTATCACATCCCCAAACCCTCACTCATGAATCTCAAGGTGAGCCAGTGACTTTTACTTCCTCTCATGCTGGACCCTTGCTCCATGGTTACTCATCAAAGTGGTAGAAAGTCTCTACTCTCCTTAGCATCTCTGGAAGCTCATGCAGAGCCATCTCTGTGTTTGTGGCAGGATTTGTGAGTGGAAATGCCTTCTGGAGCACCCTCATTCCAACTGGATGTGAGAAGAGGAAAACTCATTCAGACATACAGAAGGACAAAGCTCTCAACTTGAAGGGGCTGTGGCATTCCACATGCCACCCGTGTAAAGAGTTTTAGTATGGTTTTCCAAATTACCCTATGGCCTCATTTCATCTCTCCAGGAAGGTCTGAGCCCATCTTGACAGTAGTGAGGTAGGTGTTTGGAAACCTGTCAGGATCCCTGAGATGCCTTCAATAGGGGAGTCTCCCAGCACCCCTGAGGGATCAAAGTGGTGAACAAAATTTCGCAGTTCTTTTCTATCCTGATTCACTGGAACTGACAAGGTAAAGACTGAGCATCTTCAAGCAGGCAGGCAGCTAAGGTTGCAGGCTAGCATATTACCTACAACAATATCATCTCATTTTAAATTCATTCTTTGACTCTCTTACCAGGTCTTTTTATTTTTCTTGTTAGTAAGGCCCATAAAATGTAGAATCTTATCAATAGTATTCAAAGCAGATTTAAAATGTAATTACTCTTTGCTCCTTGCTAGTACAACCCAGCCTGAATCATCTCATCTGATTTAAGGAAGAATCTTGCTGAGTTGAAAATGAAACTCTCCCAGTTTTTTCCTCCTCCCTTCGTCCATTTTTTCATTTTTCCTTCCCTTTTCTATTTATTCACTCTGAGCTCCCTATCCAAAAGGCATTTGTTAAGCACTATGCTATTAATTGGAGGCATAAAGATTAATGAGAACCATCCTTGCTTTTGAGATGATCACTGTCTAGTAGGGAAGATAGAAATAAAAACAAATCTTTATAATGCATCATGGTAAAAATGGATTCAAACTAAATAGTTCTGGGGAAATTGAGGCAGGGATTTCAAGAAAGGTCACATTCTGCAGGTTCTTGAAAGACGAGTTAGAGTCTTCTAAGCACACACAGGGCTGGAGGTGGGGAAAGTGTCCAGGGAGTGAGACAACATGAGGATAATAAAAATGGACTTCAAGGTGAATCCAAGATAATGTCTACCTGGGGCCAGGCTGTTGGACTCCTTTATTGCATCCATTTCCTGCATGATCAAGCAAGAATTTTTATTCTCTTTTTCTATATTCTCAGAAATCCACCCCCACTGCCTTCCATTGCTTGGCCAACACTTGGGCTGATGTCTTTGTCCTCTGAAGCATCTTTCCAACGCACGGCAGCCTCTCTCCATGGGCATGGCTGACCTTGGCCTCATCCATCTCTCCATCCTAGCTCGGGGCTGTGGGCCATGAGCAATTCTCTGATGAATTCCTATGACCCAGAAAGAGCTGCAGCAGGAGCCAGCTCCGTGTCTGAGGTTTAAGTGAAATATCGAGCTGTGATTCACCATTACTCAGAACCTTGTCAGTTCATAAATTTAAAGCAACTCCATTTCCTTTGCTTTTGAACAATCCAAACTGGATGGTGGATATACATTGGAACAAGCAGGTAGGAAGGATAGCAAGCTTAGGCCTGGGCAGGTTTGTTTCCCATTAGGCTGATAAAGGAAAGCTTATGCTTTTGTGTACCTATGTAAAATACGCATGCTGATGTCCTTTGGGAGAAGTAGGAGTGAAAATGTGGCTGCACTGCCAATAATATGGGAGGAAGATGAAAATAGCAGATGTAAATTGTGATTATGGCCAACAGAAATAGGAAACTGCAGCTAGGTCATCTGCCTGTTACCCAGGACTGGCCTATTAGCTGTCATTAGCCCTTCTCCAGGAAACAATTTGCATCCTTTGAAATCCTTTTAAAATTGGATTTCTGCCCACAGCCCCATCATGCTGCTGCTTTTTCTCATGGATTAAAGAGAAAGTGGCCTGTGAACTAGTTCTCTCTGTGGGCACAGAGTGCTATGGCCTGGGTGGTAAAGGGCAGGGTCACTCCTCCTAGCAACAGTATGACTATGGGCTCATATTATCACAGGGTTAAGAGACTTCAAGAGGGCATCCTGTCCCGTATCCCACCCAGCAGATTTCACCATCCCTCAAAGCTGTAGACTTTCTACTGGAACTGGACAATCTCCCAAAGAAGTCCTTTCCAAGGACGGAGTAGTCTTCAAGTATAAAATTTCTTTGTATGATTCCTTTGATTGTTTTCAGTCTTGAAGATGGCTCCAAGGCATATATAATTGGACATCCTGAGGATTAAGCTTCAAGATCTCAACCTTCTAGTCAAGGAGTATTAGCCATTTGAGGTAGGTCACCATGCTGGGTGTCCCTGTCCTAAAGCCCCTGGCTTCTGTCTGCTCCCAGTCTCCTAGGGGTCACTCCAAATCCACTTCCTTCTGCTCAGATTGGGTGAATTAATTAATTTATTTATTTATTTTAGAGACAGGTTCTTACCTGTCACCCAGGTTAGAGTGCAGCGGCACAATCATAACTCACTGCAGCTCAAGTGATCCCCCTACCTCAGCCTCCTGAATAGCTGGGGCTACAGGTGTGCACCACCTCACCCAGCTAATTCTTCTTTTTATTTTTTTGTAGGGACAGGGGTCTTGCTTTATTTCCTAGGCTGGTCTCAAGCTTTTGTCCTCAAGTGATCTTCCTGCCTTGGCCTCTCAAAGTGTGGGATTACAAGTGTGAGCCAACAAGCCCAGCTTGAATTTTGATTTTTCCTTTTTAAGAGTAGTCTGGCCCATTGCAAGAAACACAAGATCTGAGGCCAGAATGCCTGAGTCAGGGCTCTGCTTTTATGCAAGGTGTGCCCAGGCCGGCTTCCCTAACATCTCTGAGCTCCAGGTTCTCTCTCCTTTTTCCCTTCCTGATGGAATTACTGTGAACCTATAAAAACCGATGTTTTAGGAAATGCTGAGAACTTTTACAAATGGACCATGAAAGACATTTAAAGAGCTTTACTTGGTCTTCTGCAGTAAAGGTTAAAACTCAAGAAGGTGTCTCTTTTCTTCAACTCTGTCTGACATAATAATCTCTAGATGCCTTCATTTAAACATTTCAGACAAAATCTTTCTGATGATTTACCACCTTCTCCTTCTGCCACTCCATTTCTGCTCACTTTTTATGGTCGACTTCCTCAAATAAGTCCTGCCTTTCATGTTTAACCTGCAGAAATCTTTCTCCTTCCTGATCAACACTACCAGAATGCCATTGTCCTTAACACATATTTTAGGACCTGGTCGTTTCTGCTTGTGTTACTCAATAGTTGTCTCAGATTTTTAGTTTCCTCTCCTGTATCAGAGAGTGCAGCATCAGAGTTCACCTTTACAAAAGCACTTATGCTGTGATGGGGAACTTTCGTATTTGGGCTCTGTTTCCTCACTAGCATACAGGTGCCGTGAGGGAAGGTATGGATGGGTCGTATTCATTTTTATGTTTCTAGTGCCTGGTACACAGTAGGTGCCAACAAATATTTGTTGAAATGAACTTGTAAACTTCATTTTGATCTTGCAAATTACTTTACCACCCTGAAGACAGATGTAAGTGAGAACGATTTCATCGCAAAATATCCTGTTGCCTTTGCATTGTGTAAATGAGCTAGGGTGGGCAGTTTGGATGAAAATCCAGGAACTAGCATAGCCATAGAAAATGCAGCCCCAAATGCCATATATTTTGGTAGCGTCCAGATTAAGAGCCAGCCAGCTGGGAGTGCAGGAATGCATTACCCAGGAAGACAATCTGTATACAGGTGGTAGAAGCTAAATGTGTATGTTGCTTTAAATAAAATTATGCACACGCCTGATAACATGGTCCATGCCTGTTATCCAACCACTTTGGGAAGCTGATGTAGGAGGACCACTTGAGCCCAGGAGTTTGAGGCTACAGGGAGCTATGATCACACCACTGCACTTCAGCCTGAGCAACAGAGACCCTGCATCTGATAAAACATTATGCACATTCTATTTTGAACTTTGAATTATCTTGCACATGCAAGTGTGGCAGTTACAGTCACTGTCCCTGGAGACTCCTACAGTATCTGCTTCTGCTGTGATTCTCATGTCCCCTGCCCCACCCTCACCCATGATCTCATAGACTCAGAATGGTGCAACTGAGAAGGTCTATGGCCAACAATCCTAGGTGGCCCCAGTATTCAATCTCCTCTTCTTATTTGTTAATAGAGCTTTTATCTGGTCATATAGTCTCCCAGCCACCCTGGGAGGCAGTTATGGCCATGTGTCCAAGTTCCGAGGCACTAGTATAATTTCCCTAAAAAGACAGAGTGTGGCTTCTGCTTCCTTTTCCCCCATTCCAGAGGACAAGACCAGACCTCTAGGATGACAGAGCAATATAACAGGTGCCAGATACTGGAGCCCCACTGAGACATCATGGAGTAGAGCCATTAAACCCAGCTTTAGCTTTTGTGAGTGAGACAATGGTCAAGCATTGTCGTCTCGAGTCTATTTCAGCAGCCAGACTTATTTTTAACCTAATGCAGGGGCCATGGAGATGGTTTAGGCTTATCTGTTGCTTTAAAGATGAAGAACTGAGATCCCAAGTGGCCAGCCTGTTTTCACAGTGTAGTGACGGGACACCTGAGACTGAAAGTCCAGGTCCAGGGTCCAGTCATGACTGTGAGCAGCTCACACTCAGGTATGAACTACATGGTTGCTCCACCAGCGAGGACAGGGGAAGAAGAGGCTCTAAGATTTTGCAAATTACTTTACAACCCCAAAGACAGATGTGAGAATGATTTCATTGCACGATATCCTGTTGTCTTTGCATTGCGTAAATGAGCTGGGGTAGGGAGGTTGGATAGAAATCCAGGAACTTGTATAGCCATAGAAAACACAACCCCAAATGCCATATATTTTGATAGCATCCAGATTAAGAGCCAGCCAGCTGGGAGTGCAGGAATGCATTACCCAGGAAGACAATCTGTATACAGGCAAGACATTCTTAGAGAGAAGGGAAATAGATCATACGTCTTCTTCTAGGAGGAAAATAGGATTTTGAACAGCACTTAAGTTTGGAAGACAATTTAGCACAGAGGTCACATGGGCCAGAGTTTTTGCTATTAGAGAGAGGGTGGTGGAGAGGGCACGAGAGAAGGAATCTACTTAGGATGAGGTCTGAGCACCCAGGTGAGGCCAGGCTCCATCCTGCAAAGACTCTTCTCTGGCTATTTCCTTGTTATATGATTATACCAGAGATGAGTGTTTTCACCAGAGTATGTTTCTATGGAGGATCTTGTAATTAGGCTCTTTTGTAAATTATAGATTCTGTATACAAACTAGAGAGATGTCCCATCACAAAATTATGTAATGATAGCAGGCTACATGCTAATAAGACTGAAAATACTTGAGGTGAGCCAACCAGGTGGGCAGACAAAAAAGGCAGTGTGGTCTGTGGGAGCAGTTGTGACATGTGAATCAGTTTGAGGACTCAGCTGAGGTCACACGACCTCTCTGTGCCTGTAACCTTCCCTGTGGCTCTTGCCTTGCCCTGACATTGTTTGTTGTGCCTGCTGTGCACCTGAAACAGAGGGGCTTCCACAACGGGGGAAATCTAGGATTTGGTTTGACCATATAAAAAGCTCCTGGAACTACAAAGAACCTAGTAACTCACCCATTCAAATCCCACTTCCCTCTTTTATTTTTTTAACATGGAAAAATCTCAGGCTGAGAGAAGTAATATATTCAATTCCCAAAGCAGGTCAGTAGAAAATCAAGAAAGTCAAGGACTCCTGATGCCAAAGGTGGTTTTCACATAACCCTAAATACAAATAAGTTTATTTAATACAAATATCACCAACACAGTTTAGGGTTTAATTCTCTTTAAAAGAAGCAGACATATATGGTAATCTAGATTGGGACTGAAACAAAGGGGATAGATTTCACTTACACACCTGGAGAATACTCCCTTAAAGGGTTATGATAATACACTGGATGAATGTAAACCTTGTAGAATTGAAGCCAGGTTGTCTTGGGCCATGGTTCTGAGCAATGGGATGTAGTGAAGAGCAGCTATACAAGAGTATATGTCAAAGGATAGTAGCTTTGCTTTATTGGGGTGATGAACTATGTGGCCTGGGGTGATCATGCTCTCTCTCTCTCTCTCACACACACACACACACACACACACACACACACACACACACACACAGTGGCTTGACTCATTAACAAACTATGGCAGTTCCTCTATGTGTAGGCCAATGGCTTAGGAAATGAGAATATAGTAGTCTAAAGAGAAAGGTAAATGTCTATATGGGAGGCTGAATATTAGTTAAAAAAAAAAAAGGTTTCAATCTTAGAAACCCAGGGATCGAAAGGTTCTCGGGAAGCCACTCATGCTGGACTAGGGATTGAGGCAGGGTAGAAACAGGTAAATGGTGTGGGGGCTAAGATAGGGTGTACTAAAGAGAACAGGAGGCTCAGTTATCTGGAAAAGAAATTTTGAATCAGGCAAGGAAAGCTTACTCTGGGCGTTGGTTAGATCTGGGGACGAGGATGGAAGAATAAATACTGTCATCTCATTAGGATTTTCCCCCACAGCTGGTTGAGATGGGACTGTTTCCCTCTTTGGAGACACATACTTGGTAACCTGTGTGTACTCTGCGTCCTCAGTCTATACACATTGGCAACTTATAATACAATGGGCTGATTATACCCAGGTGACATCTGGAATCTGCTGCTGCCACAATGGATTTTTTAAACACACATTTCTTATTGTGGTAAAATAAACGTAACATAAAATTTACCACTTTAACCTGTTTTAAGTGCACAGTTCAGTGGCATTAAGTACATTCACAATGTTGTACAACCCTTACCACTATCTTTCTCCAAAACTTTTTCATCATCCCAAATAGAAACTCTGTCCCCAGTAAAAACACTCTATTCTCCCCTCCCCCAGACCCTAGTACCCTTTAGTCTCCTTCTTGGCTCTATGAATTTACCTATTCTGGATATCACAGGTAAGTGGAATCATATAATATTTTCCCCTTTGTGTCTGGCTTCTCTCACTCAACGTAACGTCTTCAAGGTTCACCCATGTTGCAACATGTATCAGAATTCCATTCCGTTTTATGGTGGAATAAAGTCCTCTGTATGTACATGCAACATTTTATTTATCTGTTCATCTGTGGAGGGACACTTAGGGTGTTTCCACCTATTGCGAATGGTGCTGCTATGAACATTGGCATACAAGTATTCATTTGAGTTCCTGCTTTTAATTCTTTGGGGTATATACCTGTAAGTGGAATGTTGGATCATATGGTAAATCTACGTTTAACTTTTTTAGGAATCATCAAAGTGTTTTTCACGGTGGCTGTGCCATTTTACATTCCCAGTATCAGTGTACAAGGCTATAGTAGCTTATTTTTATGACTTATGTAGGTATCAGACAGGATTTGGTGAGGAACACAGAAGCCACTCTATGTTCTGCGCATAGAGGGTTTAAAAGTCAAGTAGGAGCTTACACAAAAGTTAGAAGATTTAGGAGAGTGCAGGTGAGAGAAGCTGCTGCCAGCATTTGGGGAATTGTCCCTGAAAGTCAAAGGAGTTACCCTGAAATCTCAGCCTGCAGCCCCAAAGCAGCTGGTTTTCAAAAGCTTGCCTAGAATTCTTGAGATTCCCGAGGAGCCCCCAACACCAATCGTCTCAGTCTGCAGTGATAAAGGGCTTGCCAGGAAGCCGTGGAGAATCTCTCATCTGTCCACACATCCAGCTGCAACCATCTCTGAAGACTGATGGCTTCCACTTCCTTTCAGCCTTCCAAATATCACACGAGTTCCTCTCATTAAAAAAAAAAAAAAAAAAGCCATATGCAGAAGGTCTTGGGAAGTGTAGTTCCCATTCTGAGAAGGGAAAGGTAGTGGTGCCTGCTGACAACAGCACACATTATACTCTTCTTTATTCTAGAAGGCACTCCAGGGATCTTCTAACGATGCATCAAATTTGACCAACAGAAATTCGACAGCACACATTATACTCTTCTTTATTCCGGAAAGCATTCCAGGCAGCTTATTACGATGCATGACATTTGGCCAACATAAATTCAAAGTCGAGCAAATGAAGGCAAAAAGGCAGAAGGAAAGAGTGAAAATGGACCCAGAAATAGGGCTAAGCATGTCTGCCACACTTGTCTACCTGCTTGCCGTGAGTGAACCTCATTATGAGCTGCTGACCACAGGATTTGCCACAGAATTCACTCTCCAGAAGAGCAAAACTGCTGTGAAGATTGGAAAATTTATCTTAAAATATTAAGGTCAGACAAGAACCTCTGTCAAGGAACAGGAAGTCATGTCCTAAGGAGATAAGTAGAGGCTGTAGCCAGGGGTGGCTTTGGGGTCGTAGCCGTTTGCTGTGCCTAGAAAGACATCAGGAAAATTGTAAGTGCTGCTAATTGATGTCCCCCAATTCATATGCGGAAGTCCTGGCCCCCAGTACCTCAGGATGTACTTCGTTTTGGAGTTGGGTCTTTAAAGAGGTAATTCAGTTAAAATGAGGTTGTTATTATGGGCCCCAATCCAATATGACTGTTGTCTTTATAAGAAGAGCTGATTAGGATACAGACATGTAGAGGAAAGACCATGGGAAGCTTGAGGGAGAAGGTGGCCGTCTTCCAACCAAGGAGAGAGGTTCCCGAAGAGCCCAGCCCTGCTGACACCTCGATCTTGGACTTCCTGGCCTTCAGAACTGTGAGGAAATAAATTTCTGTTGTTTAAGCCACCCAGCCTGTAGTATTATGTCGTGGCAGCCCTAGCAAACTAATGTACCCCCACATCTAAAATTGGCATCATTTATTGAGATGGGGTTGAGCCCAGATTTCTCTTGGTGGGACATTGTCTTTGGTTTCTAATTTGACAAATGTTTACTGAGTGTACAACTATGCAGGCCTCTGCAAGGCTCACAAGGAATACAAAGAGGAGAAAGCCCAGGTCCCAGCCCTCAGGGAGCTTATAGCCACGCAGATATTCTCGGGAGAGTAGCAAGCTTAGGTGTAAAGGAAGTGCTACAGGAGCGAAGGCGAGGAAGAGACTCACGGCACTGAGAGGGGCAGGGAAGGCTGCAGAGGAGTGGCAAGCATCTGACTCGGGTCTTGAAGGAGAGTGAAAAGAAGGCCTTTCTTGTGTGAGTGTGTATGTGCATGTGTGTGGAGTGTGATGCGAGTGGTGTGTGGTGTGTATGTCATCTGTGTACGACGTGTGTGTGGGGGATATGGTATGTAGTATGTGTGGCATGTGTGTTGTGTGTGTGTAGGATGTGTGGTGTGTATGGTACATGTGGTGTGTTGTGTGTAATGTGTGTGTGGTGTGTGTATGGTGTGTTTTTTGTGTGTGGTAGTGGTGTGTGTTGTATATATGTGTGTGGTGTATGTATGGTGTGCTTTGTGTGTGCGCTATGTGGTGTGTGCAGTGTATGTGTGGTATGTGTTTGGTGTGTATGTGGTGGGTTTTATGTTGGTGGTGTGTTGCATGTATGGTTTGTGTGTAGTGTGTATGGGTGTGTTTTGCGTGTGTGATATGTGTGGTGTATGTGGTATGTGTGATGTGTGTGGTACATGTGTGATGTGTGGTGTTTGTGGTATGGTGTATGTGGTATGTGTAGTGTGCATATGTGGTGTGTGGTGTGTATGGTGTGTGGTACGTATGTAATGTGTAGTATGTGGTGTGGAATGTGGCAGTGGTGGTGAGGTGTGGTGTGCTGTATGTGGTATGGTGTGTATGTGTGTGATGTGGGTGTGTGGTGTGTTGTGTGGGTGGTGTGGGTGATGTGTTTGTGGTTTGTGTGTGGTGTGGTAGTGTGGTGCGTGTGTTGTGTTGTGTGTGTATGTGGTATATGTGTGTGATGTGGGTGTGTGGTGTGTTGTGTGGGTGGTGTGGGTGATGTGTTTGTGGTTTGTGTGTGGTGTGGTAGTGTGGTGCGTGTGTTGTGTGTGTATGTGGTATATGTGTGTGATGTGGGTGTGTGTTGTGTGTTGTATGTGTGTGTGCTGTGTGTGGTGTGTGGTGCAATGTGTGTGTAGGTGTGATGTAGGTGTGTGGTGTGTAGTTGTGTGTGATGTAGGTGTGTGGTGTGTGGTTGTATGCTGTGTGTGGTGTGTGGGGCAATGAGTGTATGTGATGTATGTGTGTGTTGTGTGTGGTGCGGTGTGTATATGTCCTGTATGTGTGTGATGTGGGTGTGTGGTGTGGCTTGTGTGTGTTTTGTGTGCATGGTGTGTGGTATATGTGGTGTGTGTGGTGCCTGTGGTGTGTTGAGGGGTATGTGCACATGGTGTATATGTGTGATGTGGGTGTGTGGTGTGTTGTGTGGGTGGTGTGATGGTATGCATTGTGTGTTCATGGTGTGTGTGCATTATGTGTGTTGTGTGTAGTGTGGGTGTGTGGAGTGTGTTAGTGGTGGTGAGGTGGGAAGATTTCCAGGACCTTATTGTCTGTGTGGTTGCACTCCCAGAGCCAACTGGCAGGACCTGAGACCGCAGCCCTGGCACTGCAGGAGAGGGCAGAGCACAGCCCGGGTGTGGGTGGAGGGCGGCCCAACCCGGATCAGCTCAGCATGCCATGCTCTGACGAGCACTTTCAGCCCTGGCATTTAGAGTGCCAAGTTTCTCAGGAACTACCAACCGCCTTTGGACATGCATAGCCCCTTGCCCACCATCCTGGCACAGTACGAGGAGAAGAACACAGGCCACTGGAAGAGGGGGAGGGCAGAGAGGGCGCAGAGTGAAAGAGGGACCACTGCGGGGCCCACAGGGGCTGGGGTAGCTGCTCAGGGCCCTGCACCCAGGATTAGTCAAAAGGTGATGGTTTAAGCCATCACTGCTGATCAGGCAGACTAGCCTTGGATCTGATGACCTTTTAGGGACCTCATGCTCCTTTTGGGATGGTGCATAGGTGTCCCTGCCTGATGGAACCCTCCAGCACCGCAGGCATGTGTGAGAGTTGTCAGAGGGGGCAGCAGGCTGATGGATGGCCACACCAGCTGCTCACACAGCAATAGCGCTGACTTCCTGCCCCTGGGGTAGGCCAGAATTCAATGAGGCTTGGAGAGAAAATCTGCCAGAATGACTTCCCTTGCCCTTTTATGGGATGATGAGGCCAGGTAAGATGCAACCTTCTCTCCAGGTGTCTGGGGAAGGGTCTGCTTGGTCTCTTGATTTTAGTAGAAATAACTGCTGCGTTTCTTACTCTGGGCACAAAGACATGATGACAGCCTTTGGCTGGGCTGACAAAGGATTTTGGGGGTGCATGTGCACACATGTTGAGGGGCAGTGAGTGTCTGTGTAGGGTTAAACCTCTTAATTTCTAGAAGGATCCCACTCCAAACAGATGCTGCAGGCAGGTAGTGTGGAGGGTTTGGCTGGACTGTAAATGCTCTGGCTGGGTGAGAGTGAGTTGAAGATCAGAAATATATACTTGTTTCAAGTTTAATTTTAAAATGCCATCTTGTTTTGGGTGACAGGATTATGTCCTCTATGTCTTGAAACAGGGGCGGTAGAGGAGACAGAGAAACTGGCAGGAGAAATTTCCAAAATATTTAGTCATGTCTCTCCTTCTGGAAGCCTCCCTCTGCTCCTCAGTGACTGTTGGAATTCCACTTGGCCTCTCTTGCCAAGACCGAGTGATGAACAGAGGCGTCTGGTTGGGAGTTTATGGGCAAAGCTGGGATAGTCAGACACACAAGCATGGTGATTGAGAGCTTCTCTGAGCATTTCAAGAGGCTTTTGGGGAATTTGAGCCCCAGCACACAGCTGTGTGTCCTGAGCTGGGGCTGGTCCCGCTAATTTGCTTGCAGGTCAGACCAAGGCAGCGAGTGGGCACAGAGATCTGGAAGCCAGGTGTCCAGACCTCCCGTCAGTCTCCTTGCTCCTGAACAGGGCCTCATGGAAGTTCCCACACCCCTACATCTCACCACAGGGATGGGCACCAATTCACTCCATGACTAGGTGACTCTTGTAAACCAATGCCGTTTTAGAAACTAGTGAAAGGGAGATGACTGAAGACACAAGCTGTCACCCAGGCTGGAGTGCAGTGACATGATCTCGGCTCACTGCAACCTTCACCTCCCAGATTCAAGCAATTCTCGTGCCTCAGCCTCTCAAATAGCTGGGATTACAGGCATGTGCAACCGTGCCTGGCTAATTTTTGTATTTTTAGTAGACATGGGGTTTCATCATGTTGGCCAGGCTGATCTTAAACTCTGACCTCAGGTGAGCCACCCGCTTCGGCCTCCCAAAGTGCTGGGATTACAGGCATGAGCCACTGTGACTGACGATTTACAGGGGAAAAAAAGCATCTCAAGCGAAGCATCTCAAGGCCTAAGAAAAGCAGCAGTTAAGGAGTGACAGGTGCCGCAGTGACCCAGGGATGATTGTCACCATGAGCTGCAGGATAGTGGGAGAGTCGGGCCTCAGGAGGGAGGCCGGGCTTATAACCCACCTCCACCCCCACACCTGTGCAGTTTTGGGCAGGTTTCTCTACCTCTCCAGATTCATTTGAGAAAGGAAATGAGACCTTTCCCTCCTGAAGACAAAGGGCTGGGTAGCGTCTCTGATGTCCCTCCCAACTCTGAGGAATTTATGTCAGTGAATTATATTCACTTTCCTTCTGAGCAACTGACTCTTGTTTCACTCCAGCTTGGCTCCTGAGGGATGGGGATTATTCAGAACCACGAGAGGTGGCATGCTTTCCTTATTGAAAATGGAAGCAAATTGGTTTTAGTCTCTTTGGACTGCTATAACAGAATGCCACAAACTGGGTACCTTATAAACAGCAGAAATGGATTTCTTACAGCTCTGGAGGCTGGGAAGTCCAAGATCAAGGCAGATTCAGTGTCTGGGGAAAGCCCACTTTTTGATTCATGGACGGCACCTTTTTGCTGCATCCTCAACATGGTGGAAGGGCAAGAGCTCTCTTTGAGGCTTCTTTTATAAAGGCACTAATTCTCTTCATGAGGGCTCCACCCATGACCTGATCACCCCCCTAAAAGTCTCCACTTCCCAATGTCATCACATTGGGGATTAAGTTTTTAACCTATGCATTTCGGTGGGACACAAATATTCAGACTATAGTAGAATCTAAGGATATGCCACATGACCAGGCAGCGGGGAGGAGAGGAGAATGTAGGTGATAGGTGAGAATGAGAGGGAAGAGGAGAGGAAAGAAAGAAGAGGGGAAGAGGAGGGGGAGGAAGAAAGAGAGAGGAAGCATCCAGCATCCCTAACAGGGTTTGTCTGGATTGGGTAGTTTGATTGATGGAGTCCTGGGCTGATCAGTATTGGCATCTTATTCAATCTCTACCAATTACTGATTTTTCTCTGATCAGAGAAAACTATTTGCAGAAATGCATTATAGATCCCAAGGAGACACCAAGGAGAAAGCTCAGATGACTCTATATGAATTCATTTCTAGCACCAGAGAAACAGCTCAAAGTGTGTCTCTGCACAGTCCTGAATCAGTGGCGTGATCTTAATATAATACTAGTGATAGCTTCTATTTAATTGAACACACATAATGCGTGATATTCTCTGCAGCCCCTTAGATAGCATTACCTCATTTAATCCTCACAACAACCCTATGAGGTAGGTATACTTATTGTCCCCATTTTAGATCTGGCTTGTGTGAGTAATATATCCAAAGTCACTTAACCAATAAGTAGTGACACCTGGATACACGTTTGTCTAACTCCAGAGCCCAAACTATTATTTATGACACACTGTGGGCTCCCTAAGCAAGGATCATTGTCTCCCCAAGGCCAAGTTCAGGCCTGACATAGCATAAATGCTCATTGAATGAATGAATGAATTATGGAAGGGCAATGAGGTCAACGATTGTAAGGCTGGTAAGAAAATTTATATCCTGTCCCAAGAATCAAATTGCTTTAATAGATTTCCAAGGCAAGCCCTGAAAACAGAGAGGGTTTGTTTTTCAGCAATGTCCATGCATAAATGCAATTTTTTATTTTTAGTTTTGCAACCACAAAGGGCCCTGAGTTTCCCTCGTGAATGAGCTCAGCGTCCTCACATTTCCAAGCGGAATCAACACCGCAACTCCTCGGACCACGGTGGCTCTCTTCCCAGCACACGCTTGCTGTGACCTGCACCCCTGCGTTGTCCTCAAAGACTCACTAAGAAAACATATTTCAGAAGGAAGGACGTAACGGAGCCCAGGATCCAGTTCTGCGTTTGGCGTGGCCCCAAAGACACTGTGTGCAGAGTCAGAAATATGCTTCCCAGTTGACTCCATGGGCTGCTGTTTCAAAAGAGCTGTCATTCTTCTCTGTTTACCACATATCTTGTTGTAATAGGCTCTTCTTTTTCAGAATTTTTTCATTTTCCCTGGCATTTTGTGTTTTGGTAATTGCCTACAAGAATAGTTCTATAACATAAATCAACAATGAAAACCAAATTACCCCTGCCCGCATCCTTTCATTCCTTTTTCATCTCTAATGATATTTTCTGTATGATGACTAACCCAGACTGACGTAATTTATCAATTGATCTTGACGATGTACATTAGAAAATGCGTTCTGCAGGCCCCAGCAGGCCGTCTTCCATGTGCACCACGTAGCTTTAGAAAACCTGTTAGTGCAACAGAAATATCTAAAGCCCAGCCTTTTGGCTAAGAATATTAGAACCGGTGCTAATTACTTTATTAATCATAAAGTGAAACAGCAGTGCTATGTCACCACAGCCATAAAATAAGTGGTTTTATGGCAAAAGTAGTTAAAGAGAAAGGACAGATTGGATTTATAATACTCAGTTGGTTAAAAAGAAGAAATTATGCATACTAGCAATTTTCTTTCTTTGGTTAGATGTTCATTAAATGTGTACCACTAAAAACCATTTGTAACTAATTCCCTAGTAGGTCCATGCCCTAAGAGAATTTATTTTAAAATACAAATTAAGGTCTCAATTTGCCTTTTTATTAAAAATAGGTATAATGAGTTAACATATCTCCTGAGAGAAAGGAGAGTTGCAGACATGGCTGACGAGGAAATCCGGTCACTGAAACCTGGAGACCATGCTGGTGTTGGGGATTTACACTGTGCTGCAGGTGCCTGTCACCATTAAGGGCGGCAGAATTCAGAGACTTTGGTCCAGGTTAAAGCCCAGAGGCAGCCACTGTCTGAAGACAGGGACAACACAATGGCCAAGACCGTCATTTAGGGTGATGTTTACACTTCCATTGTTAGGTTAGATAATTTCTTTTCTTTAAAGTCAGTATTGTCTCTGAGTAAATAAAAATAATCTTGAGTTTCTGCAAGTATGCTTGGTTTTCACACACCTTGCAATTAAAAAAAAAACTAGGATTCATCAACATTTTCACTTTCTGTTACTGATTAAAGCCACTTGTGTGTGTGTGTATGTGTGTGTGCTTGCACGCGTGTGTGCATGTGATTAGATGGAAGAGAAAACATTAATGTTTGTTGAGTGCTAATACATTTCAGACACTTTATACATTAATCTATTAATGACTATCTCATTTAATATTCAAAGCAGGTGTGTTATAGGTGGCCTATCTCCTGTTTACAGAAACCTGAGGTGCAATAATCTCTCTCTGAAGGTAACTCTGTTAGTGACGGATGTGGAATCCTGACTCAAGACTGCCAGATCCCAAAATCCATGCTCTTTATTCTGTACCAGGGCATTTCCAATTAAAATGCAAGACAAAATTACTAAATGCTGAGTGCAGGCCGATTTCACAAAGCAAAATGATGAAGTAGATAATATTGTCTCCATTTTAGCACTGGACACTCAAAAGAGGGTAAGTTGTCAGGGTCACATAGTTAGAGAGTGAATTCCGACCCAAATCTGTTTATGGGAATCTAGGACCCTGTGTCTATGGTCTCAGTATCCTCTTCCATCAGAAAATTTCCAGCCCTAGGAACTTTCTCCTTGTATTAAATATCTCCTGGCTCAAAGTTAAATTCATTTTCTTTTGCTTTGCCATTTATTTATTTATTTATTTATTGAGACAAAAATCTCTGTTGCCCAGGCTGGAGTGCAGTGGCACGATCTCGGCTCATTGCAACCCTCCCTTCCTGGGTTCCAGTGATTCTCCTACCTCAGCCTCCCAAGTAGCTGGGATTACAGGCATGTGCCATAATGCCCAGCTAATTTTTGTATTTTTAGTAGAGACGGGGTTTCACCATGTTGGCCATGCTGGTCTTGAGCTCCTGACCTCAGGTGATCCACCCACCTTGGTCTTCCAAAGTGCTGGGATTACAGGCGTGAGCCACCACGCTCAGCCTGCTTTGCCTTTTGTGATCAATAGAAAAAATACTCACCACCTTCCTTCAGGTAATCCGTCCACTTAGTGTGAACTCTTCAAATTACCCTTCAATGGGTTAAACAGTCCCAAATTACTAAGATTTCTCTTGCTGAAAACAGTATTCCTAGTTACTTCTGACCACACAGAATCAATAGAAAGAAACCAGACCAAAGAAACTGCCTCTTAAAATAGAACATGCTATCTTTTTATGTCACAGCTGGGACTAGTTTCAAATGAACAGAGTGTGGAATTGAGGACTCAACTCAGGTGAACCACTGCCATGAAGTAGGCACCTATCAGATGTTGACTCTTTCCTCTCTCCTTGATGGGCCCACTGGTCCAGGATATGAAGCCTGAGAGACTCCTATAGGAGGAAAGGATGGATGCTTTGACAAGCAGGTAACTTTAGGAAGATGCAGGTAGCAGATCTTAGGGATTGGTGTTCTAGAACAGTGGTCCCCAGCCTTTTTGGCGCTAGGGACCCATTTCATGGAAGACAATTTTTCCACGGATGGGAGCAGGGGATAGTTTCAGGATGAAACTGTTCCACCTCAGATCATCAGGCATTAGATTCTCATAAGGAGCCTGCAACCTAGATCCCTCGCATGCACAGTTCATGATAGGGTTCATGCTCCTATGAGAATCTAAAGCCGATGCTGATCTAACAGGAGGTGGAGCTCAGGTTGTAAGGCTCACTTGCCTGCCACTCACCTCCTACTCTGCAACCCAGTTCCTAACAGGCCATGGACCAGCATGGTTCCATGGCCCAGAGGATGGGGACCCCTGTTCTGGAGCAAAACTCCAATTGGAAAGTAAGGCAAAGAGACCAAGATAGGAACGTAGCAATAACTCTGGAGTATAATGTAGGGCATAAATTAAAGTACACATTCAAGTAAGGATTACTTTCTTATTCCATGTGTTACTGAGTCATTTGGATCCTTAACGTCCTATGTGGCTGTGATAGGTCCCAGGACCTGGGTTAAGCTTGAGGCAGGACCAGTTGTATAATTTGTGTGGTGTCGTGCAAAATGAAATTGCAGGCTCCTTATTCAAAAGCTAGACAAAAGTGCTGTTAAAGGTTCCAAAATATTACACTTTTTGTTTTCTTTCTGGTTTCTTTCTCTATTGTGCTTTCTAAAAATTTGCTATTTGATATTGTACTCCCTCAGGCATGGGGATATTTGCAAGGGCCAGTATGGACTCTCACAAGTGCCTGGGGACCCCTATTTGTGACTTTGCAGTGTTGCCCACTGGCTTCCAGGGCAGGATATTCTCTGTCAGCCCCCACATTGATGTTCTCTGCCCTGTCAGGTCATGGGAGTCTGCCTTAACTCACAGAGGACTGGAGACTCTCAAGGGATCACAACTTCCACACTGAGAAGTGGCTGGGACCTGGGTTGGGTAGGCAGAGGCTCACACCTGCCTGCATGTGTACTGAACAGCCACAGTATTGCCAGCCCGGGATGAGGCCAGCTGTCAGCCAGGGATGGGGACAGCCACCACCTTGCCCTGCCCTGAGACACCCCTGAACCTTCCAGCATCCTTGTCTGTTCACAGGCTCTCACTGAAAGCAGAGAGTGACGAGAATGACAACTTGCACCCCACCCCATCCCCAGCCTAGGTGATCTCACTGATGCCCCAGGCAGTGGGCAGGATTCATTGCAGGGTGGGGTGGGGGAGGTGGGGCAAGGGCAGGACACCAGGACAAGGAGGCAGTGAGGAACCCTTTCCAGGGAATAGGGAGATTGTGGTGGTGGGGCCTGAATGTGAAACAAGGCTCCCAGATCCTGGTGCATTCTTCAATTTCCCATCGAAAATAGGAATTCAAAGATAAAATTAAGAGTTTCAAGATGGTATCTTAAGAGCATCCCTCGCCAAGCTGGGAGCTCTGGACACCTGCACTGATGTGTGCCCTCAGCCAGCCTTGATTTGAGGTGCAGCCTCAGTGGCTCCATCATAGATATTGGAAAACCACTGGGCTGGAACACCAGGCAGGTCACAGGGGCTTGCATTTGTAATTCAACATTTCTATTTATATGTGCCTTTTATAAGTGCTCCATGGCCTTTTAATAACTTGGTATGTCATCTTGCCCAGGGTTTTCATTCACTATTAATACTAGTTCTGTCACTGTTGAGGTATCTGACTCTGGACAGACTCTGCTCCTTGGCTTCCTCTTCTCTTTTAGTTCTCATTCTTTGTGATTCTGCAGACTTAGTTTTAAAGCCTCATAGTGGATATTAAGACAAACGACATCATACAGGGTAGTTCACCCTGTCCATTGATCTGTCTGGCTTCTGTGTTTAAACTAAAGCGGCTGGCAGTCTTGCCAAATCCCTCACTCACTCTATGTAGTATTTGAGATCGTGTTTCAGGAAAGGGAGGCCCCTGTGTCCAGTTATTGATTAACTGGGGAGGAAAAAAATGGCTTTGCCTCATTTCTTATTAGGTAGCAATCTATGTATCTTTCCAGTAAGTAGCATGACACTTCAGGGGGCTCTGGAAGGCATTTGACACTCTGGCATCAGAGGGCCAAAGCCTGGGAGGTGTGGCCAGCAGTGTGTGTACCCGGGAAGCAACAGAGGAACACAGCATCTGACAGTTCTACCACTCCTGGCTGTGTGACCACAGGCTAGTCACTTTCTGTCTCTGGGCTTCAGTTTTTTCATCTTAAAATAAAGAGATTGGACTAGGTCATCTCCAGGGTTTCATCTAGCTCCAAAATCTAAGATTTTATGACTGTGAATCAACAAATTCCATCTTCTCAGGGGCCTCCAGTCAAGTCATTCTGGAGATCACAGTCTTTCATAATTTCTGAAGCTTCATTTCTCAAAACAGCTCAGAGTGGGTCTGGCATGGTAGCTTACGCCTATAATCCCAGCACTTTGGGAGGTTGAGGTGGGTGGATCACCTGAGGTCAGGGGTTTGAGACCAGCTTGGCCAACATGGTAAAACCCCATCTCTACTAAAAATACAAAAAAATCATCTGGTTATGGTGGCAGCCGCCTGTAATTCCGGCTACTTGGGAGGCTGAGGCAGGAGAATCGCTTGAACCCGGGGAGGCTGAGGTTGCAGTGAACGGAGATGGTGCCATTGCTCTCCAGCCTGGGCAACAAAAGCAAAACTCCATCTCAAAACAACAGAACAAAATAGCTTAGAGCACAGTTCCCATCCTGTTAGAAAGAGGAGAGGCATTGAGGTACATGTCAGGCTCCATCGTAAATGCACGTGAATGGGATATGGACCCAGTGACTCAGAGCTCGCCAAAGACCCCAGCCCATGAGCCGTCTTCCAATGAGACTGGCATTGCTATTCTTGCCCCTTCAGGCAAGGGTGTTCTCAGCTCATTGCTGAGTTCATTATTGTAACAATACAAAGAAGTCAGCAGTTAATTATATACTGAAGAAGCTCCTTCACATCAGCCTCTACACAGCTCTCTTTTTCATGCCCTCTGAAAAGACATAATCATCCATTATAGTCATCACCAGCTTTGTTACTTTGTGTGCCTCTAATTGGCACTTTTCTTTTAGACAGTGAGGTATAGTGGAAAATATGCTCATCGAAGAGGCAGCAGCCTGGTGTTGTGGTTCTGGGCCTATTAATACTCCATTGTATAACCCTGAGTGAGTTCCCTTCACCTTTTTGGGTCTTGACCGTCCAATCAAAAGGAGACGGTTGGAGCAGATCTAGCTAAGCTTTTCTTCTGCCAGACATTCTGTTACTCTCTCCCCAGATGTGCCCAGTAGCATGCCAGTTATCACGGGAGGCATGGAAAAGTAAACATGTGCTCTAGCCCTGGCCCTCAGAAAGTGCTCAGGGTTGGGGACCAGGTAGAAATGGAGAAGTGCATCACTGTGCAACTCTTCAAGGGCTACAGGAGTTTCCAGCAGGAAAATTTAATTTGCTAGCTGGAACAAGAGGGAAGAGGCCATCCTGGCTCCACTGGAGAGTCTCATGTTGGGAATAAGGGTGGTAATGCTGAAGGGAAGGGAGAAGTCAGACTAACAATAAAGGCAAAAGAGTTTGAACTTCATCAGCAATAAGGGACCAGTGTCAACATTTGACTAATGCAGTTACAGCATGAGACAGACTCCTTGGAAAATGCGTCAGTTAGGAATGCATTTGGCTGCACCAATCACTGTGGTCTAAACACACCTGGGCTGATTTTTTTCTTGTCTATAACAAGACATCAGGAAATGGCAGGTACTGGTGTTGGCTTAGCAGTCAGGGTTACTGTGACATTAGAGTGCAGACACTCTGATGCCAGGGTTATTTCTGCAATTTCCTTAGCCTTTTACTCATGGTTGCAAGACAGCTGCTATGGTGCCTGCTCACATCTCTATATAAGCCAAAAGGAGAAAAGATAGAAAAAAAAAGAGTGACTGCAGGGAGGGTTTGTAGCAGTTAAGTTATTCCCTTTATATCACAAATATCTTTCCAAGTAGCCCCCAATCCCAGACCCCCTAAAACAAAACTAAATTTCTGATTTTGTCTTAAGGGCCATAGCTTGGCTACATGGCTATCTGTGCTGTGAAGAGGCTTCCCAGCCTCTCATAGAAGTCATCCCCAATCCTGCTTTCCCTCAGCCTCCTATTACACATTGTGCATTGATTTTAAAAAGATTTTTTGTGTGTGCTAGCTAACTGTGAGCATCTTAAGAAACTTCCCACCTTTGTGTCTGGAGCATTAGACACCGTGCTGGGTTCACAGTGATCCTTCATTCATGACTGTGGGTGTGAATACAGCGAGAACAGCTCGGACGGGGAACTCCTTGCCTCTGTTACTTCTCTCAAATAACCAAACGCCTGATGTGTTGGCCAGAATGTGTGTTAATATTCTGGCCCTATTCCAGCATATTTCATAGCAGCCATTAAAGAATATATTCTTAGGTTTGCACTTATAAAATTTTATTGGCTTAATCCATTTATTATCATACATTTGAAGTTGAAGTCTTGAAGTGTAGCTTAGCTACATAGCTGCACCTACCCATTGGTACAACTACAGCATGCAAGATGGTGAGCTTCTGGCAACGGTTTTTTTTTTTTTTCTTTTAGATGGAGTGTCGCTCTATCGCCCAGGCTGATACAATCAAGGCTCACTGCAACTTTTGCCTCCTGGGTTCAAATGATTCTCATGCCTCAGCCTCCAGAGTAGCTGGGACTACAGGCATGCACCAGCATGCTCAGCTAATTTTTGTATTTTTGTAGAGATGGAGTTTCACCATGCTGGCGAGGCTGGTCTCAAACTCCTGACCTCAGGTGATCTGCCCACCTCAGCCTCCCCAAATGCTGGCGTTACAGACATGAGCCACCGTGCCTGGTGACTGGTGACAAATTTAATTCCTTTACCAGCTCTGAACAGCCTCTGTCCATGGTAGATAACTGTAGTGGTTTTTGCTCTTTCCTGAATGACTATTAAAAAAAGTTCTCAGTTTGATCAAATAATTTGCCTTGCTTCATCCATAATTCTTCTTCATCTCAATTGAACTTATTCTGTTAAAGGGCAGGAAGTCCTCTGAATTTCTATTTCTGGACAGGTTTCTGTGGGAGTCTTTTTCATTTTTTTCCTGCTGCTTTTCTCCTTTATCTTTACAAGTTCCTGTTCTATAAAAGCAGTCATTTTTACTGACCATTACTGCAGGCTGAGTTTTTCCCTATAAACCCTAATTTTGTAATCTGGGAGCAATATACATTGCTGATGCGACTTTTATTCCCTTCTCTCCTGAGTCTGGAAGAGTAGCCTTTCTTTTGTAGATTTATGGTGAGGTCTTGTACTCAGCACTCTCACATGGCAGATGAGTTTTCTGACTATAATGGACCATTTTACAGCCTTATGGTTTGCCTGTTTCTCAATGAATTTAATATTTTATCCAATTTGTGAGCTAAATGTTAACTCCTGGGGTTTTTTAAATTGATCTAGTACTATTGTAAAATGCATGTTTCTTTATGTCTAGAGCCTATGGACTGCAATCACTGCATGTGAAGATTATGTACAGATTCTAATATGCATATTCATCTCACTATGCTATGGAACTGGTCCTTGCAGAGTTGTGCCTCATGAAGGGACACGGTAACCTCATATGCTTTCTAAATTGATGGCCCAAATACAGCAATGTCCCCCCCACACATACCCTCCCCTACTGGTGGCTGTCTTCATGGTAGAAGGGGAAGACAGGAAACATCCTACAGTTGTACATTTTGGAAGTGGAGCATGAAAAGAATAAAACTGACCTTTGTGAGATTAAGTTGTTTACAGAACAGGTTTTATGGTCTAAACCATGCCTCTGGATGCCCTGGGGGTGGCAGTAAATGGAAACCTCAGACTAGAGGGAGAAGCACAGCTCCCCAGCTACTCACATATTCACATATTCTCTCTCGCTTGAGGCCGGATATATTTCTACCTAGTAAGGAAGCCGTGCTGACACACAGCCCCAGCACAGAATTCCACGTTCCTTTGTGTTCAGGGAACAATGATTTAGGTTAGCTGGGATTAACCCACAGGTGAACCTCGGCAAGATGGGTTCCGAGTCTCTCAATGAATTCAGGAGTCACTGATGGCTTCGTGAATGGGATTCGTTGCCTGATGCATGAGCTGAGTTGTCACAGGCAGGGCGGAGAAGGGCAGACTGGAAAATCCCCATGCCTGGCTGCCTCCCGATGTGTTCCCCGAGACTGTGCTCTGGGGGTTTCTGTGAAGGGGAGCCCTCCCATTGCCAGCCTGCTCAGATCACACAGGCATGCACAGCCCTGCCTCATGGAAGCATCTTACAATTTTTAAAAAGTCCTTTTCTGCAGAGAGCCCAGAGCCTGCATGTTTTAACCCCCAAGTGGTAGCAAGCTTGTTTTGATAGTTGGAGCCAGACGATCACATCTGTATAAAATAATATTCACTGGATGATAAGGTATATCCATGAAATCATCAAAATAAGCAGTAAAAGCAGATTTTGATAGCCTCCATCTAGAATTGTTAAGCCTTTCTTTTTTTTTTTTTTTTTGAAAAGGGGATAGAAGGAAGAGCTGTGCATCTAATACAATCAGTCCTTTCTGGTGAAATGTGTGAATGGGCTACTGTCAGTCCAAACAGGTGTCATTTAGTGTCCATTCATCTTCTTTCTCTCACTAACATTCAGTCTCCCTTGTCTTCCACTCACATTATTCAAGGTGAAAAACATTGAATAGGTTCTTGTTCTTTGTATTTTTTTCATTGTTCTAGGGCTGTGCTGATACCGACACGTCAAGTCTATGATTTGGGGGAGAAAGGAGTTAGGAGGAGAAAACCAACATGGATTGAACACCTATGATGTGCTAGGCTTCGTACCCATCATCTTATTTAACCTGCTCACATTTGAGATGTGGTGATGTCATCCCCACTTTCTGACTGAAGACACCACAGTTGAGACAGCTCCAGAAAGGGTCCCCACATCTTGCAGAGGTTAGAGACAGAGGTTAGAGTTTGCCTCAACACATCCTTGAAAACCCCATGTGGCCTAAAAAGCAAAGCATTTAATGTAGTATTCATAGCGATCTATTTCATTTGTATATGCTGACTTACACATGTCAATTGCTGTATCTTAGACAATGACATTTTATTTGGGTAGTTTATAGGCCTCATCCTTCAAGTACTGAAAAAGAAAAAAAGAAATGCTGAAACAAGCTTTGAAAGTGTGTTCATGGTCTTTAGTTTCCTAGATCTTTCTGTGACTTCTAGCTCACTCCATTCCTTAATGTGTCAGGGAGCTTCCACAGTTGGGTGGAAACAGGGTCACCACGGGCCTTATTGATTTCAGGCCAAACATGTCCCTACTTCCTCAGAGGATAGGCTTAAGAGCAAAACACTTCCCTGGGTTTACCTAGATGGTGGCATTCAGCGTAAGGGGAGAGGGGATGGCAGTAGAATGCCCAGGCTGTTTTGGGACAAACCTACCATGCTAGAGTGGATGGATAAGGTCGCACATGTGCCCTTCGTCTTCAGGTTTCCTCCCCAAACTTACGACTGTCTCAGATGCTTGGGCTCCGTCTGCCTCTCTATCTGGTGCGTGTGCCCATTCACTCGGGCTTACCCCTACCCACACTCCAGCGCATAAGTAGATTATCTCTAGATCAAATGACATCTTTGACTCTCAGCTGTCATCAGTTGATGCAGTCGGCGATTAATGAGGCATCAACAGTCTGGTGAATGACAACAGTGGGTTAACATTTAGAACGGACCTTTCTCCTATCCTGTTTTGGTCCTTAATTGCCTGTTTTGGTTCATCTTAGCAAGCACCAAGCCAAGGCTGGGCATGGTGGCTCAGGCCTGTAATCTCAGCACTTTGGGAGGCTGAGGCAGGTAGATCACCTGTGGTCAGGGGTTCGAGACCAGCCTGGCCAGCGTGGTGAAACCCCTCTCTCTACTAAAATACAAAAATTAGCCAGGCGTGGTGGCACGTGCCTGTAATCCCAGCTACTCGGGAGGCTGACGCAGGAGAATCACTTGAACCTGGTAGGCGGAGGCTGCAGTGAGCTGATATCATGCCACTGCACTCCAGCCTGGGCAACAGAGCTAGACTGTCTCAAAACAAACAAACAAACACCAATTAAAAAAAAAAAAGCACCAAACCGAGACGAAGCTGTATCACGTCTAGCTTCATTCATACACATGTGTAAGTGTTCTCAATGGAGTACAGTGGATGGGCACACCCATAGGACAGCTCTGGGTGCAGCTGAGTTTGACTGCCAGAGAAGTGTGGGGTAAATACTATTACGATGAGCTTGATGCTGCTTGATGGAGCTGAGTGAGTGGTGCCATATGGCAAGGCTGTCATCACGAATAGCAGCAGCTGGGCTAGGAAGAAAAAGGTGACTCTCTGTGCACCAGCATAGGGGAGGGGAATTCGAAAGACATCACAAAATCCTCTGGGGAAAAGAAATAGAAATGGAGCCAACAGAGTCCTTGAGGTCAAAACACAGCTGGCTTTGTCTTTTCCCTTACGATTGTGGCCACACTCCTCTTCCAAAAACAGATGTAGACCCAATGCCTCTGTTTTGCAAGTCAGCTTTGGTGGGCGACATAGACTGGAGGTCAGGTTGCCATGAGGAGCTCCTCAGGCTGTAATATGGTTGATGAATCTGGAAGGTCTAAACACGCGGCTATGAAGGAAGACAGGGGAGCAGAGGGGAGGCTGCAATGCAAGTGTTGAAGTGCTGGGTATCTCTGAGTTTCCCAGAGCAGGGGCTTGAGGTGGGCTTATCTCTAAGGGAGAGGTCAAAGTTCAGAGAAAATCATACTGTGGGCTCTTCCATGCTCCTCAGAATATTGCAGCCTAGCTGGCCTTCTGGATAAAATAAGCCGCCTTCTGCAAGAGGAGTAGCTGAAGCAAAGCTGTCATAAAAAGCCACATGTAGCCAGGGCAATGTGTGTGGAGGGAGGAGGTGGGGATTTTCCTGCCTGAGAGCCGGCTCTGGGCCCACCTGCATTGCCGTGGCAACGGTGATGGGGGAGGAATTTATAGGCTCATTCCTACTTGAGTACCTTAGGTCTTTTTAAATTCCTGCTGGCTTCTCTAGCCACCCACCGCTTCTGTGAATCACCGCATGGGGCTCCGGGAGATGCTCTGTCAGTTTGAGCCTTGACACAGCTCAGGGGATGCGGGGAGGTTCCAAGGGACTGGGGGAGCAGCTTTTCAACATTTTGCTTTGGTCTCTGGAATGTCAGTTCAAGGGCCTAGATGGAAAAAGCAACTTTGAAGTGTGATTGCTCAAATCCGCTTCATTCACCCAAAATGTGAAGGGCCTTCTAAACAGCCCAGTGAGGTGTAAAGCAATCAGAAGGTCGGAGTTTCCGCTCTCAACTGTTTATCGGTGCCACGTTGGGTGAGCTGCAGGTCACATTCCTGTCCCTAGTCCGGTCTCCTCTCTAAACATGGGTACTGGACGACCTGGCCACAGTGGGCCTATACACTCCAGCATTTTGTGCACCCTGACTGGACTTCTCTTTGGTTAACCACAGCTGGTTTAAGGGCACAGCACTTGTCCCAATTACTGTTGCCAAGAACTTACTAAACCAAGCCAAGCTAGCTGCCTGTCAGCGCCAGCCAACAGGAGTCAAGAGTCAGGGCTCAAAAACCGAATTTGGTGCCAAAAGTCCAAATACACTGAAGCAAATGCTCACCTCCCAAATTACATTAAAAAAATGCAACATCCCCAGTGCTTGTCCTGAATGCAGGTCACGCTTGTGTCATCCCCACCAGAGTGAACCTGGGGATAGGCAGAGCTGGGTCTGAATGTTCACAGCTGCATTTCAGGGCCTAGCATGGAGTGTGGCAGAGAGGAGGTGCTCTCCGAGGATCTGGGCTCTAGAAAGCTCCGTCGTGAGGCTGTCACATGGAGAGGCATAGAGTCTGTTGTCATTGGCCCATTTTAAAGATGGTAACATTCCACGGTTAATAAGAATAGCTGATGTTTATTGACCTCTAAATTGTGTATAGCATCATAGGTGCATAATTTTTTTTTTTTGGTGGGGTGACGGAGTCTTACTCTGTCGCCTGGGCTAGAGTGCAGTGGCCGGATCTCAGCTCACTGCAAGCTCCACCTCCCGGGTTTACGCCATTCTCCTGCCTCAGCCTCC